>NC_133147.1:42183852-42390089 GCF_048418815.1 Hemitrygon akajei | reverse complement strand
GTCATCTATATCAAAGATCTGGATGATAATGTGATAAATTGGATCAGCAAATTTGCTGATGATACAAAGATTGGAGGTGTAGTGGACAGTGAGGAAGGTTTTCAAAGCTTGCAGAGGGATTTGGACCAGCTGGAAAAATGGGCTGAAAAATGGCAGATGGAGTTTCATACAGACAAGTGTGAGGTATTACACTTTGGAAGGGAAAACCAAGGCAGAACATACAAGGAAAATGGTAGGGCACTGAGGAGTGCAGTAGAACAGAGGGATCTGGGAATACAGATACAAAATTCCCTAAAAGTGGCGTCACAGGTAGATAGGGTCATAAAGAGAGCTTTTGGTACATTGGCCTTTATAAATCAGAGTATAAGAGTTTGGAATGTTATGGTGAGGTTGTACAAGGCATCGGTGAGGCTGAACTTGGAGTATTGTGTGCACCTAAAGGATATTAATAAGATTGAAAGAGTGCAGAGAAGGTTTACAAGGATGTTGCCGGGACTTGAGAGACTGAGTTACAGAGAAAGGTTGAATAGGTTAGGACTTTATTCCCAGGAGTGTAGAAGAATGAGGGGAGATTTGATAGTAGTATATAAAATTATGATGGGTACAGATAGAGTGACTGCAAGTGGGCTTTTTCCACTGAGGCTAGGGGAGAAAAAAACCAGAGGTCATGGGTTAAGGGTGAAGGGGGAAAAGTTTAAAGGGAACATTAGGGGGGGTTTCTTCACACAGAGAGTGGGAGTGTGGAATGAGCTGCCAGATGAAGTGAATGCGGGCTCACTTTTAACATTTAAGAAAAACTTGGACAGGTACATGGATGAGAGGGGTTTGGAGGGATATGGTCCGGGTGCAGGTCAGTGGGACGAGGCAGAAAAATGGTTCAGCACAGCCAAGAAGGGCCAAAAGGCCTGTTTTTGTGCTGTAATGTTCTATGACAGCCAGAGACTTTTTCCCAGGACAGAAATAGCTAATATGAGGTGACATCATTTTAAGTTGATTGAAGCAAGTACAGGGGTGATGTCAGAGCTAGTTTCTTTACATGGAGAGTAGTGAGTGAGCTGTCGGGTGATGGGAGAGGGAGATATACAGGACCTTTGAGAGGCGTAAATACATTAATGGATGATGGAAAAATGGAGGGTTATGTGGCAGGGAAGGGTTGGAATGATCTTGGAGTTAGTTCAGAGGTCGAGACAAACATCGTGGTCCGTACTGCGTTATGTTCCACCACGTTTGATGCTCAAATATCGCAGTAGTTCCTCCCCATTTTCCCGTAACTTTGCCAGTACTGGAAGGCCTGAGTTATCAGGAGACGCTGGCTTTATTCTTTGGAGCATAGAGGCAAACTTATAGAAATGTTTACATTTATGAGAGACAAAGGTGAACGGTGGTCAGTCTTTGCCCCAGGGTGATGGGGGTCCAAACGTAGGAGGCAGAGGTTTAGAGGGAGAGGGGGAAAGATTTAAAAGGTGCCTGAGCACTGACTTTTCCACTCCGAGGGTGGTGAGTATGGAGCGAGCTGCCAGAGGAGGTGGTTGAGGCAGGAGCAGTGGTGTCATTAAGCCTGGAGAGAAGGGGCTTGGGGGCAAATGGGGCCGAATGGAGGGAGGAAGCTGGGGCTAGCTGGGTGGGCACCGTTGTCGGCATGGATGGATTGGGCTCAATATGTGCTCGGTTGCCTGGGATTGTTTCGTTCAGCAGCAGTTTTTCTCTTCACACTTCTCATTATTTTTTGCCCAGCCATGGCCACATCGATGGGCCAGGGCAGAGCTGTCTTGGATCTTGGTGAGGGGGCATGTTTGGACGAGCTGGAGGATGTCCTAGGTTGCGCACCACAGGGGCAAACTGGGGTTTGTCAGGTGCCCCGTGGTTGCACTGTTTTGGCGGGCATCTCGACTTCAAAGTTTGTTTGCGACCATCCAGTTTTTTTTTCAGGTAGTAAAGCCAGGAGGAGCAAGGTGAGGTAATCGATCAGCTCTCTGCCAGGGAGGGGGTGCATGTTGGTGTTCCAGTTCTGGCACCATTCAGTATGTTTGCCATAGGAGTCAAGACTTTTCAAGTTGTAGAAAGGTTTTTGGGATTTGAGTCAGGAAGTTGGAGGACCGTTCTCGACGAGTTTACGAACTGGAACATTGTGGGAGATATTTTGGATAATGCATGTAAAATGTTGCTAAAACTGCTCTGCTAGGGATCTCTGGGGGTGATAGTCCACTCCATCGGACAGGTCTGGATTTTGGGGCTCCGGAGATTATTTTCATACAAGTATGGAGATGTGTGTTGATGATGTTTGAGTGAGCACTTCTCTCCCAGGTGTTCGGAGACTGGGAAACATAGTGCTAATCAGGTTTATCAAGTTAATGTGCATTAAGACCACCAGTAACTCCTCCCCTGGTAATATGAGTGTGGTCATAGAGTCGGAGAGCACTACAGCACAGAAAAAGGCCATTTGGCCCATCGATTCAAAGACGTCACACCTGACTACCTCCTTTCCATGGATGAGATGTCCCATAATACAATCTAGATGATGGAATTGCTGGTGTCATGGCCATTTGTGGACGATAGGTGGAGGGGCAGGTGGTGTTGAGGAAGCAGTGAGTCTGCAGAAGGACATAGGCAAATTGGGAGAATGGGCAAAGGAGGAGCTGATGGACAATAGACAGTAGGTGCAGGAGTAGGCCATTCGACCCTTTTAGCCAGCCCCGCCATTCAATGTGATCATGGCTGATCATACACAATCAGTACCCTGTTCCTGCCCTCTCCCCATATCCCTTGACCCTGCTATCTATAAGAGCTCTATCTAACTCTCTCTTGAATACATCCAGAGACTTGGCCTCCACTGCCTTCTGGGGCAGAGCATTCCACATATCCACCACTCTCTGGGTGAAAAAGTTTTTCCGCATCTCTGTTCTAAATGGCCTACCCCTTATTCTTAAACTGTGGCCTCTAGTTCTGGATTCACCCATCAGCGGGAACATGCTTCCTGCCTCCAGCGTGTCCAATATAAGATTTATATTGTAGCGGTGTGCTACACGCAGCGCTGAAATTACGACACGGAGTCGGTGAGCTACAGTTACAAAAAGATTTTATTCGAACTTCGCGGCCTCGCTTTAAAGCCTTCCTGATCCCGCCCTCCCCGGGCGAGAATGCTGTAGGGGGCGCGTATTCACAGTCCTGTCCCGCGCGCGGATGCTGTAGGGGGCACGTATTCACAGTCCCGTGTGGGCTTTTCCCCTTGCTGGTGAAGCAGACTTGGTGCCCTTTTGGGACTGGCCTTTGTGCCGGCGCGCTGGCTATTTGTGAGCCGGTTCGAGTGCGCTAGGAAGTGGGTCGCCACAATATGTCTCAATCAGATCCCCTCTCATCCTTCTAAATTCCAGTGTATACAAGCCCAGTCGCTCCAATCTTTCAACATATGACAGTCCCGCCATTCCGGGAATTAACCTTGTGAACCTACGCTGCACTCCCTCAATAGCAAGAATGTCCTTCGTCAAATTTGGGAGACCAAAACTGCACACAATACTCCAGGTGGGGTCTCACCAGGGCCCTGTACAGCTGCAGAAGGACCTCTTTACTCCTATACTCAATTCCTCTTGTTATAAAGGCCAGCATGCCATTAGCTTTCTTCACTGCCTGCTGTACCTGCATGCTTGCTTTCATTGACTGATGTACAAGAACTCCTAGATCTCGTTGTACTTCCCCTTTTCCTAACTTGATTCCATTTAGATAGTAATCTGCCTTCCTCACATTTAACCACATTAAACTGCATCTGCCATACATTTGCCCACTCACCCAACCTGTCCAAGTCACCCTGCATTCTCATAACATTTTCCTGACATTTCACACTGCCACCCAGCTTTGTGTCATCAGCAAATTTGCTAATGTTACTTTTAATCCCTTCATCTAAATCATTAATGTATATTGTAACATTAAAGTATATTGAACACTGTAGATTAGTGAATGGTCATGCACTTTGGTAGAAGGAATAAAGGTGTGGACCATTTTTCAAAGCAGGGAGAAAATTCTAAACTCAGAGGTGCAAAGAGAGTTGGCAGTCCTCGTGCAGGATCCCTTAAAGGATAACGAGCAGGCTGAGTCAGTGGTGCGGAAGGCAAATGCAATGCTAGTGTTCATGTTTTGAGAACCAGACGCACACGGATGGGATCAGGAAACTGCAAGGGGAAGGAGCCAGCCCACCCTTGACAGAATATAAAGGCAAGGATGTAATGCTGAGGAGTTACATCCACATTGGGATTTTGTGAGCAGTTTTGAAAGGATTTACTGGCATTGGACAAGGTCATGAGAATGATTCCAGAAATCATAGGGTTAACCCATGAGGAGACGTTGATGACTCTGAGCCTGTACTCACTAGAATTTAGAACAATGAGAGTGGATGTCATTGAAACCTACCAAATATTGAAATGCTCACACAGAGTGGATGTGGAGAGGATGTTTCCTATAGTGGGGGAGTCTAGGACCAGAGGGCACAGATAGAGTGGATGTGGAGAGGATGTTTCCTATAGTGGGGGAGTCTAGGACCAGAGGGCACAGAGTGGATGTGGAGAGGATGTTTCCTATAGTGGGGGAGTCTAGGACCAGAGGGCACAGAGTGGATGTGGAGAGGATGTTTCTCATGTGGGGGTGATCAGGACCAGAGGGCACAAAGTGGATGTGGAGAGGATGTTTCCTATGGTGGGGGTGTTCAGGACCAGAGGGCACAGAGTGGATGTGGAGAGGATGTTTCCTATGGTGGGGTGTTCAGGTCCAGAGGGCACAGAGTGGATGTGGAGAGGATGTTCCCTTTGGTGGGGTGTTCAGGTCCAGAGGGCACAGAGTGGATGTGGAGAGGATGTTTCCTATAGTGGGGGAGTCTAGGACCAGAGGGCACAGAGTGGATGTGGAGAGGATGTTTCTCATGTGGGGGTGATCAGGACCAGAGGGCACAAAGTGGATGTGGAGAGGATGTTTCCTATGGTGGGGGTGTTCAGGACCAGAGGGCACAGAGTGGATGTGGAGAGGATGTTTCCTATGGTGGGGTGTTCAGGACCAGAGGGCGCAGAGTGGATGTGGAGAGGATGTTTCCTCTGGTGGGGTGTTCAGGACCAGAGGGCACAGAGTGGATGTGGAGAGGATGTTCCCTTTGGTGGGGTGTTCAGGTCCAGAGGGCACAGAGTGGATTTGGAGAGGATGTTTCCTATGGAGGGGTGTTCAGGTCCAGAGGGCACAGAGTGGATGTGGAGAGGATGTTTCCTATAGTGGGGGAGTCTAGGACCAGAGGGCACAGAGTGGATGTGGAGAGGATGTTTCCTATGGTGGGGGTGTTCAGGACCAGAGGGCACAGAGTGGATGTGGAGAGGATGTTTCCTATGGTGGGGTGTTCAGGACCAGAGGGCACAGAGTGTATGTGGAGAGGATGTTTCCTATAGTGGGGGAGTCTAGAACCAGAGGACACGGATAGAGTGGATGTGGAGAGGATGTTTCCTATAGTGGGGGAGTCTAGGACCAGAGGACATGGATAGAGTGAATGTGGAGGGGACGTTTCCTATCGTGGGGGAGTCTAGGACCAGAGGACAAGGATAGAGTGGATGTGGAGAGGATGTTTCCTATAGTGGGGGAGTTTAGGACCAGAGGGCACAGATAGAGTGGATGTGAAGAGGATGTTTCCTATAGTGGGGGAGTTTAGGACCAGAGGGGACAGCCTCAGAAGAGAGGAACAGAGATAAGAAGGAATTTTCTTTCAGCCAGAGGGTGGTGAGTCTGGAATTCCTTAACAGACAGCTACGGAGCCAACATCATGGGGTACGTTTCTGGCAGGAGTTGATAGGTTCTTGATTGACAGGCTGCTAAGGGTTATGGTGAGAAGGGGAACAATTGGGACATAAACTAAAACAGCACAGATACAGATCCTTCGGCCCAGCCTCTCCATTCCAACCACAGCCCAAGTCTTCAATGTTCGGCCTATATGACCCGCACTTTCATGTACCCACCCTAGTGTTTCTTAAATGATACCTGCCTCAAACACAATATCTTCTTCCCCAATGTGTAAATGTCTAGTTAACGTCTGAGGGGAAAATTTCCAAGCAGATATTTTTACACAGAGAGGGGCGGATGCATGGCATGTGCTGCAAGTGATAGTAGGGCACGTAGGTACAATAGCAGTGTCTCTCCGGCTGACAGACAGACACATGGATGTGCAGAGAACGGGGGAGATGGACATTGTGTACGGGGAACGGAGGGAGATGGACATCGTGTACGGGGAACGGAGGGAGATGGACATCGTGTACGGGGAATGGAGGGAGATGGACATTGTGTACGGGGAATGGGGGGAGATGGACATCGTGTACGGGGAATGGGGGGAGATGGACATCGTGTACGGGGAACGGAGGGAGATGGACATTGTGTACGGGGAACGGAGGGAGATGGACATTGTGTACGGGGAATGGAGGGAGACGGACATTGTGTACGGGGAATGGAGGGAGACGGACATTATGTACGGTGAACGGAGGGAGACGGACATTGTGTACGGGGAACGGAGGGAGATGGACATTGTGTACGGGGAATGGAGGGAGACGGACGTTGTGTACGGGGAACGGAGGGAGACGGACATTGTGTACGGGGAACGGAGGGAGATGGACATTGTGTACGGGGAACGGAGAGAGATGGATATTGTGTACGGGGAACGGGGGGAGATGAATATTGTGTACGGGGAATGGGGGGAGATGGACATTCTGTACGGGGAATGGGGGGAGATGGACATTGTGTACGGGGAACGGAGGGAGATGGACATTATGTACGGGGAACGGAGGGAGATGGACATTATGTACGGGGAACAGAGGGAGATAGAAACATTGAAACATAGAAAACCTACAGCACAATACAGGCCAGACATGTCCTTCCCTTAGAAATTACTCGGCTTACCAATAGCCCTCTATTTTACTAAGCTCCATGTAGCTACCTAAAAGCCTCTTAAAAGACTCTATCGTATCCACCTCCACCACCGTTGCCGGCAGCCCATTCCACGCACTCACCACACTCTTAGTAAAAAACTTACCCCTGACATCTCCTCTGTACCTACTCCCCAGCACCTTAAATCTGTGTCCTCTTGTGGCAACCATTTCAGCCCTGGGAAAAAGCCTCTGACTATCCACATGATCAATGCCTCTGATCATCTTATACACCTCCATCAGGTCACCTCTCATCCTCCGTCGCTCCGAGGAGAAAAGGCCGAGTTCACTCAACCTATTCTCACAAGGCATGCTCCCCAATCCAAGCAACATCCTCATAAATCTCCTCTGCACCCTTTCTATGGCTTCCACATCCTTCCTGTAGTGAGGCGACCAGAACTGAGCACAGTACTCCAAGTGGGGTCCTATATAGCTGCAACATTACCTCTCGGCTCCTAAACTCAATCCCACGATTGACAAAGGCCAATGCACCGTATCCCTTCTTAACCACAGAGTCAACCTGCACAGCAGCTTTGAGCATCTAATGGACTCGGAACCCAAGATCCCTCTGATCCTCCACTCTGCCAAGAGTCTTACCATTAGTACTATATTCTGCCTTCACAATGGACCTACCAAAATCAACCACTTCACACTGAAAAACACAAAATGCTGGCAGAACTCAGCAGGCCAGACAGCACCTGTGGGAGGAGGTAGTGACGACGTTTCAGGCCGAAACCCTTCATCAGGAGTGAAGTAACATGGGATGGTCGAGGGGGGATAAGAAGTGGGGGGAGGGATAAAGTAGAGAGCTGGGAAGTGATAGGCTGGAGGGAAATGGGCTAGGGGGGAAGGTGGAGAATTATGGGAAATAAAAGAGAAAGAAAGGTAGGGCTGGGGGGAGATTATCGTGAGGGGGGAAAAAAGAGAGAACCAGACTGAAATAATAGATAGGAATGGGGGTAAAGGGGGGCAGGGGTATCAACGGAGGTCTGTGAGTTGAATGTTCATGCCGGCAGGAAGGAGGCTACCTAGGCGGGAGATAAGGTATTGCTCCATCGACCTGCGTGTGGCCTCATCTTGACGGTAGAGGAGGCCATGGACAGACATGTTGGAGTGGGAGTGGTCTGTGGAATTGAAGTGTGTGGCCACTGCTGGAGGACCGAGCGCCGGTGTTCGGCGAAACGGTCTCCCAGTCTGCGGCGGGTCTCCCCAATGTATAAGCGGCCACATCGGGAGCACCGGATACAGTATATCACCCCAGTTGACTCACAGGTGAAGTGGTGCCTCACCTGAAAGGACTGTCTGGGGCCTGGGATGGTGGTGAGGGAAGAAGTGTAGCACTTCTTCCGTTTGCAGGGACGAGTGCCCGGAGGGAGGTCAGTGGGGAGGGATGGGGGGGATGAATGGACAGGGGAGTCGCGTAGGGAGCGATCCCTGCGGAAAGCCGAGAGTGGGGGGGAGGGGAAGATGTAGCTGGTGGTGGGATCACGTAGGAGGTGGCGGAAGTTACGGAGGATTATACGTTGGACCTGTGGGGTGATAGGTGAGGACCGGGGGACTCTATCCCTGGTGGGCTAGCGGGGGGATGGGGTGAGGGCAGAGGTGCGTGAAATACGGGAGACGCGATGGAGGGCAGAGTTGATAGTGGTCCAGTGATCCAGACCGTTTCGCCGAACACCGGCACTCAGTCCTCCAGCAGTGGCGGGATCTCCCTGTGGCCACACACTTCAATTCCACAGACCACTCCCACTCCGACATGTCTGTCCATGGCCTCCTCTACCGTCAAGATGAGGCCACACGCAGGTCGATGGAGCAATACCTTATCTCCCACCTAGGTAGTCTCCTACCTGCCGGCATGAACATCCAACTCACAGACCTCCGTTGATACCCCTGCCCCCCTCTTACCCCATCCCTATCTATAATTTTAGTCTGGTTCTCTTTCTCTCTCTTTTTCCCCCCTCACTATAATCTCCCCCCAGCCATACCTTTCTTTCTCTTTTATTTCCCATAATTCTCCACCTTCCCCCTAGCCCATTTCCCTCCAGCCTATCACTTCCTAGCTCTCTACTTTATCCCTCCCCCCCCTTCTTATCCCCCCTCGACCATCCCATGTTACTTCACTCCTGATGAAGGGTTTCGGCCTGAAACGTCGTCACTACCTCCTCCCACAGATGCTGTCTGGCCTGCTGAGTTCTGCCAGCATTTTGTGTTTTTATTTATTTCCAGCATCTGCAGATTCACTTGTGTTGCACTTCACACTTATCTGGGTTGAACTCCATCTGCCACTTCTCAGCCCAGTTCTGCATCAATGTCCCGCTGTAACCTCTGACAGTCCCGCCACACTATCCACAACACCTCCAACCTTTGTATCATCAGCAAACTTACTAACCCATCCCTCCACTTCCTCATCCAGGTCATTTATAAAAATCACAAAGAGTAAGGGTCCCAGAACAGATCCCTGAGGCACACCACAGGTCACCGACCTCCATGCAGAATATGACCCGTCTACAACCACTCTTTGCCTCCTGTAAGCAAGCCAGTTCTCAATCCACAAAGCAATGTCCCTTTGGATCCCAAGGCTCCTTACTTTCTCAGTAAGCCTTGCATGGGGTACCTTATCAAATACCTTTTTGAAATCCATATACACTACATCCACTGTTCTTCCTTCATCAATGTGTTTAGTCACATCCTCAAAAAATTCAGTCAGGATTGTAAGGCACAACCTGCCCTTGACAAAGCCATGCTGACTACTCCTAATCATATTATACCTCTCCAAATGTTCATAAATCCTGCTTCTCAGGATCTTCTCCATCAACTTACCAACCACTGAAGTAAGACTCTCTGGTCTATAATTTCCAGGGCTATCTCTACCCCCTTTCTTCAATAAAGGAACAACATCTGCAACCCTCCAATCCTCCGGAATCTCTCCCATCCCCATTGATGATGCAAAGATCATCAACAGAGGCTCAGCAATCTCCTCCTTCGCCTCCCACAGTAGCTGGGGTACATTTCATCCAGTCCTGGCAACTTATCCAACTTCCTCTTTCTTAATATCTACATGTTCAAGCTTTTCAGTCTGCTGCAAGTCATCACTACAGTCACTAAGATCCTTTTCCATAGTGAATACTAAAGTAAAGTATTCATTAAGTACCTCTGCTATTTCCTCCGGTTCCATTCACACTTTTCCACTGTCACACTTGATAGGTCCTATTCTGTCACGTCTCATCCTCTTGCTCTTCACATACTTGTAGAATTCCTTGGGGTTTTCCTTAATCCTGTCCACCAAGGCCTTCTCATGGCCCCTCCTGGCTCTCCTAATTTCCTTCTTAAGCTCCTTCCTGTTAGCCTTATAATCCTCTGGATCTCTAACATTACCTAGCTCTCTGAAACTTTTGTAAGCTTTTCCTTTCTCCTTGACTAAATTTATTATAGCCTTTGTACATCATAGTTCCTGTACCCTACCATACCTTCCCTGTCTCATTGGAACATACCTATACAGAGCTCTACACAAATAACCCCTGAATATTTGCCACATTTCTTCCACACATTTCCCTGAGAACAGCTGTTCCCAATTTAAGCTTCCAATTTCCTGCCTGATAGCCTCATAATTCCCCTTTCTCCACTTAAAAGCTTTTCTAACTTGTCTGTTCCTATCCCTCTCCAATGCTATTGTAAAAGAGATAGAGTTGTGATCATTATCTCCAAAATGCTCTCCCACTGAGAGATCTGACACCTGACCAGATTCATTTCCCAATACCAGATCAAGTACAGTCTCTCCTCTTATGGGCTTATCAAGAAACCTTCCTGAACACACCTAACAAATTCCACCCCATCTAAACCCCTCACTCTAGGGAGATGCCAATCAATATTTGGGGAATTAAAATCTCCCATCACAACAACTCTTATTATTACACTTTTCCAGGATCTGTTTCCCTAACTGCTCCTCGATATCCCTGTTACTATTATGCGGTCTATAAAAAAACACCCAGTAAAGTTATTGACCCCTTCCTGTTCCTAACCTCCACACACAGGGACCCCGTAGACAATCCCTCCATGGCGTCCACCTTTTCTGCAGCCATGACACTATCTCTGATCAACATTTCTACGCCCCCACCACTTTTGCCTCCCTCCCTGTCCTTTCTGAAACATCTAAAACGCGGCACTTGGAGTAACCAATCTTGTCCCTGAGCCATCCAAGTCTCTGTAACGGCCACAACGTCATATCTTCAAATACTGATCCACGCTCTAAGCTCATCAGCTTTGTTCACAACACTCCTTGCATTAAAATATATACATCTCAAACCATCGGATGAGTGCGTCCCTTTTCTATCATCTGCCTATCCTCCCTCTCGCATTGTCTACAAGCTTTCTCTATTTGTGAGCTGGACATTGTGTACGGGGAACAGAGGGAGATGGACATTGTGTACGGGGAACAGAGGGAGATGGACATTGTGTACGGGGAATGGAGGGAGATGGACATTGTGCACGGGGAACAGAGGGAGATGGACATTGTGTACGGGAAATGGAGGGAGATGGACATTGTGTACGGGGAAATGGAGGGAGATGGACATAATATAGGGGACTTGAGGGACATGGATATTGTATGTGGGATACGGAGGGAGATCGACATCCTGTACGAGAATCCGAGGGAGATGGACATTGTGTACGGGGAACGGAGAGAGATGGACATTGTGTACGGGGAAATGGAGGGAGATGGTCATTGTGTACGCAGAAACGGAGGGAGATGGTCATTGTGTATAGGGAGCGGAGGGAGATGGACATTGTGTACGCGGAAACGGAGGGTGATGGTCATTGTGTATGGGGAACAGATGGAGGTGGACATTGTATATGTGGAACAGAGGGAAATTGACTTTGTATATGTGGAATGGAGGGAGATGGACATTGTATATGGGGACCGGTGGGAAATCGGATTTGTGTACGGGGAACAGAGGGAGATGGTGCAATGGTGGGAAACTTTGTCACATGGTGCAGGCAGAATCATCTGCAGCTTAATGTGAAAAAGACTAAGGAGCTGGTGGTGGACCTGAGGAGGGCTAAGGCACCGGTGACCAGTTTCCATCCAAGGAGTCAGTGTGGACCTGGTGGAGGATTACAAATACCTGGGGATACGAATTGACAATAAACTGGACTGGTCAAAGAACACTGAGGCTGTCTACAAGAAGGGTCAGAGCCGTCTCTATTTCCTGAGGAGACTGAGGTCCTTTAACATCTGCCGGACGATGCTGAGGATGTTCTACGAGGCTGTGGTGGCCAGTGCTATCATGTTTGCTGTTGTGTGCTGGGGCAGCAGGCTGAGGGTAGCAGACACCAACAGAATCAACAAACTCATTTGTAAGGCCAGTGATGTTGTGGGGGTGGAACTGGACTCTCTGACGGTGGTGTCTGAAAAGAGGATGCTGTCCAAGTTGCATGTCATCTTGGACAATGACTCCCATCCACTCCATAATGTACTGGTTAGGCACAGGAGTACATTCAGCCAGAGACTCATTCCACCGAGATGCAACACTGAGCGTCATAGGATGTCATTCCTACCTGTGGCCATCAAACTTTACAACTCCTCCCTCGGAGTGTCAGACACCCTCAGCCAATAGGCTGGTCCTGGACTTATTTCCACTTGGCATGATTAACTTATTATTATTTAATTATTTATGGTTTTATATTGACATATTTCTTCACTATTCTTGGTTGGTGCAGCTGTAACAAAACAATTTCCCTCGGGATCAATAAAGTATGTCTGTCTGTCTGAACACTATGTAGGCAGAAGGGATTCGTTTAGTCCAGTGGTCCCGAACCTCCAGCCCGTGGACCAATTTGCCTCTGATCTGGGCCAACATTTACGTGCCAGCCGGCACCTAATTAATTAGCTTGTTTATTTCGGCTTTTCTCTTAAAGATGTGCTGGGTGCCCTCTGGCTATGTCTGCACCCTCGCAAGCTGCAGGCTTGGTATCGGTCCGCGGGCCAGAGGTTGATTAAGTTTGTTTGGCACAAAATTGTGGGTTGAATTGCCTGCTCCTGTGCTGAACCTTTCTGTGTCCTATGGTCTATGTATATGGTGAGACTCTTTCCCCCCCTCTCCAGATTTCCCCCACAATAACTGCTCTCTACTCCCCCCCCCCCAGAAGGAAGGCCAATGCTGTGTGTTCTACCCACAATTTTCCCTCACATTTACAAAGTCTCTGTTATATGGTGTGACTCCCTCCTTACTTTCCCTCGGACTAACTCACTCCCCTCTTTGTCTCCCCCCAGGACGATGGCAGTGGTGAACCTGCAGGCCCTGAACTCACGGCTGGGCTACGCGCGTCTGGCAGCCCTCTTCATGACCTGCCTGGCCTTCAGCCTGGTGGTGCACTCCAGAGTCTGGTGGGGCCAGTTTGGTAGCTGGTGCCTCTTTGCCTGGTGCTTCTCATTTGCCACCATCGCCCTGGTGCTGCTGCTCGAGGTAGCAGGCCTGACGTCCAAGGCCCCCGTCTCCTGGCGGGAGGCTCCAGTCGCCCTGGCTGCCTTCTCGGGCCTGCTGTGCCTCTCGGCCTCCATCATCTACCCAGTCCGCTTCGTCAACCAGGACAGCAGGCAGCAGGAGTACACGGTCACCGCCACAGTTGCCTCCTGCCTGGCGACAGTGGCCTACGCGGTGCAGGTCTGGCTGAGCAAGGCCAGGCCGGGGGAGGTGACCGGTTACCTGGCGACTGTGCCCGGTCTGCTGAAGGTGGTGGAGGCCTTCGCCGCAGGAGTCATCTTTGCCTTTGTGGGGAACACGTCCTACGATAGATACCCGGCCTTGCAGTGGTGCCTGGCTGTGTACTGCATTTGCTTCATCCTGGCTGCCCTGCTGATCCTCCTCTTCCTGACTGGCCGTTCCTCCTGGCTCCCCACGCCGCTGGAGCGCTGGCTGGGGGCCTACGCACTGCTGGGCGTCCTGCTGTACGCCACTGCCACCATCCTCTGGCCACTCTTCTGCTTTGACCGCCGCTACGGCCACAGCAGCCGACCGTCCGGCTGCGGACGAGGCTGCTATTGGGACAACCAGGTGGCCGTGGCCGTGCTGACGGCCTTCAACCTGTTGGTCTATGTGGCTGACCTGATCCACTCAGGCAGGCTGGTCTTCATTAGGACCCACTGAGGGGCAGCAGGGGGTAGAGAAGGTGGGGAGGGAGGGGGGTGGAGGGGAATGCATGTAACCATGTTTCGATGGTGTGGAGGGAGTTTCACTCTGTGTCTGACCCCGGGAGTGTGTGATGGGACGGTGTGGGGGGAGATTCACTCTGTCTGACCTCGGGAGTGTGTGATGGGACAGTGTGGAGGGAGATTCACTCTTTGTCTGACCCTGGGAGTGTGTGATGGGACGGTGTGGAGGGAGTTTCACTCTGTGTCTGACCCCGGGAGTGTATGATGGGACGGTGTGGAGGGAGTTTCACTCTGTGTCTGACCCCGGGAGTGTGTGATGGGACGGTGTGGAGGGAGATTCACTCTGTGTCTGACCCCGGGTGTGTGTGATGGGACGGTGTGGGGGGAGATTCACTCTGTGTCTGACCCCGGGAGTGTGTGATGGGACGGTGTGGAGGGAGCTTCACTCTGTGTCTGACCCCGGGAGTGTGTGATGGGACGGTGTGGAGGGAGCTTCACTCTGTGTCTGACCCCGGGAGTGTGTGATGGGACGGTGTGGAGGGAGATTCACTCTGTGTCTGACCCCGGGTGTGTGTCATGGGACGGTGTGGAGGGAGCTTCACTCTGTGTCTGACCCCGGGAGTGTGTGATGGGACGGTGTGGAGGGAGATTCACTCTGCGTCTGACCCCGGGAGTGTGTGATGGGACGGTGTGGAGGGAGATTCACTCTGTGTCTGACCCCGGGAGTGTGTGATGGGATGGTGTGGAGGGGGTTTCACTCTGTGTCTGACCCCGGGAGTGTGTGATGGGACGGTGTGGAGGGAGATTCACTCTGTGTCTGACCCCGGGAGTGTGTGATGGGACGGTGTGGAGGGAGCTTCACCCTGTCTGTGTCTGACCCCGGGAGTGTGTGATGGGACGGTGTGGAGGGAGATTCACTCTGTGTCTGACCCCGGGAGTGTGTGATGGGACGGTGTGGAGGGAGATTCACTCTGTGTCTGACCCCGGGAGTGTGTGATGGGACGGTGTGGAGGGGGTTTCACTCCGTGTCTTACCCCGGGAGTGTGTGATGGGACAGTGTGGAGGGAGATTCACTCTGTGTCTGACCCCGGGAGTGTGTGATGGGACGGTGTGGAGGGAGATTCACTCTGTGTCTGACCCCGGGAGTGTGTGATGGGATGGTGTGGAGGGGGTTTCACTCTGTGTCTGACCCCGGGAGTGTGTGATGGGACGGTGTGGAGGGAGTTTCACTCCGTGTCTGACCCCGGGAGTGTGTGATGGGACGGTGTGGAGGGAGATTCACTCTGTGTCAGACCCCGGGAGTGTGTGATGGGACGGTGTGGAGGGAGATTCACTCTGTGTCTGACCCCGGGAGTGTGTGATGGGACAGTGGGGAGGGAGTTTCACTCCGTGTCTGACCCCGGGAGTGTGTGATGGGACAGTGGGGAGGGAGATTCACTCTGTGTCAGACCCCGGGAGTGTGTGATGGGACGGTGTGGAGGGAGATTAACACCGTGTCTGACCCCGGGAGTGGGTGATGGGACTGTGTGGGTGGGTTTGGAGTATGTCCATGTGAGATGGTCTGTATAACTTTTGTATCACTGTTTGTGAACTTATGACTCACTTTGTTATTCTGTAATTAAAAAAAACTTTGCTTACATCACAGTGTTGAACTTCCTGAAAGATTTCTGTCACCAAAAGATGGAAACCCACACACAGACCCACAATTCTGCCAACGGACTCCTGGGAAATGTAAACGCTTTGCATAACTTCCCCATTGTGGCCCACTTCACCTGCTCATCACTCTCTCCTCTCTAATCCCACTGTCCCACTCTCTCCCCACAGCCCTGTGTCAGTCCCCAAACTAATCCCACTGTACCACTCTCACCCACAGTCCCGTGTTAGTCCCCAAACTATTCCCACTGCCCCACACTCCCCACAGCCCTGTGTCGGACCCCAGACTAATCCCACTGTCCCACTCTCTCCCACAGCCCTGTGTCAGTCCCCAAACTAATCCCACTGTCCCACTCTCTCCCCACAGCCCTGTGTCAGTCCCCAAACTAATCCCACTGTACCACTCTCACCCACAGCCCTGTGTCAGTCCCCAAACTAATCCCACTGTCCCACTCTCTCCCCACAGCCCTGTGTCAGTCCCCAAACTAATCCCACTGTCCCATTCTCTCCCCACAGCCCTGTGTCAGACCCCAAACTAATCCCACTGTCCCACTCTCTCCCCACAGTCCCGTGTTAGTCCCTAAACTATTCCCACTGCCCCACACTCCCCACAGCCCTGTGTCAGTCCCCAAACTAATCCCACAGCCCCACTCTCTCCCGACAGCCCTGTGTCAGTCCCCAAACTAATCCCACTGTCCCACTCTCACCCACAGCCCTGTGTCAGTCCCCAAACTAATCCCACTGTCCCACTCTCTCCCCACAGCACTGTGTCAGTCCCCAAACTAATCACACTGTCCCATTCTCTCCCCACAGCCCTGTGTCGGACCCCAAACTAATCCCACTGTCCCACACTCTCCCCACAGTCCCGTGTTAGTCCCCAAACTATTCCCACTGCCCCACACTCCCCACAGCCCTGTGTCAGTCCCCAAACTAATCCCACAGCCCCACTCTCTCCCGACAGCCCTGTGTCAGTCCCCAAACTAATCCCACTGTCCCACTCTCTCCCACAGCCCTGTGTCAGTCCCCAAATTAATCCCACTGCCCCACACTCTCCCCACAGCCCTGTGTCAATCCCCAAACTAATCCCACTGACCCACTCTCTCCCCACAGGCCTGTCTCAGTCCCCAAACTAATCCCACTGTCTCAATCTCTCCCCAAACTCTCCATGTCAGTCCCCAAACTAATCCTACTGTCCCACACTCACCACAGCCCTGTGTCAGTCCCCAAACTAATCCCACTGCACAACTCTCTCCCCACAGCCCTGTATCAGTCCCCAAACTAATCCCACTGTCCCACTCTCTCCCACAGCCCAGTGTCAGTCCCCAAACTAATCCCAGTGTCCCACTTTCTCCCACAGACCTGTGTCAGTCCCCAAACTAATCCCACTGCACAACTCTCTCCCCACAGCCCTGTATCAGTCCCCAAACTAATCCCACTGTCCCACTCTCTCCCACAGCCCTGTGTCAGTCCCCAAACTAATCCCACTGTCCCACTCTCTCCCCAGAGCCGTATCAGTCCCCAAACTAATCCCACTGTCCCACTCTCTCCCAACAGCAACGTGTCAGTCCCCAAAATAATCCCACTACCCCACTCTCCCCACAGCCCTGTGTCGGACCCCAGACTAATCCCACTGCCCCATTCTATCCCCTCAGTCCCCCAACTAAACCCACTGTCTGCCACAGCTGTTACAAGAATCTCAGTAACAATGATCAGCGAGGCACAGGGATCTCTCCTCAGTAACAATGATCAGCGAGGCACAGGGATCTCCCCTCAGTAACAATGATCAGCGAGGCACAGGGATCTCCCCTCAGTAACAATGATCAGCGAGGCACAGGGATCTACTCAGTAACAATGATCAGCGAGGCACAGGGATCTCCCCTCAGTAACAATGATCAGTGAGGCACAGGGCTCTCCCCTCAGTAACAATGAGCAGCGAGGCACAGGGATCTACTCAGTAACAATGATCAGCGAGGCACAGGGATCTCCCCTCAGTAACAATGATCAGCGAGGCACGGATCTACTCAGTAACAATGATCAGCGAGGCACAGGGATCTCCCCTCAGTAACAATGATCAGTGAGGCACAGGGCTCTCCCCTCAGTAACAATGATCAGCGAGGCACAGGGATCTCCCCTCAGTAACAATGATCAGCGAGGCACAGGGATCTCCTCAGTAACAATGATCAGCGAGGCACAGGGATCTCCCCTCAGTAACAATGATCAGCGAGGCACAGGGATCTCCCCTCAGTAACAATGATCAGCGAGGCACAGGGATCTCCCCTCAGTAACAATGATCAGCGAGGCACAGGGATCTCCTAAGTAACAATGATCAGCGAGGCACAGGGATCTCCCCTCAGCAACAATGATCAGCGAGGCACAGGGATCTCCCCTCAGCAACAATGATCAGCGAGGCACAGGGATCTCCCCTCAGTAACAATGATCAGCGAGGCACAGGGATCTCCCGTCAGTAACAATGATCAGAGAGGCACAGGGATCTCCTCAGTAACAATGATCAGCGAGGCACAGGGATCTCCCCTCAGTAACAATGATCAGTGAGGCACAGGGATCTCCCCTCAGTAACAATGATCATTGAGGCACAGGGATCTCCTCAGTAACAATGATCAGCGAGGCACAGGGATCTCCTCAGTAACAATGATCAGTGAGGCACAGGGATCTCTCCTCAGTAACAATGATCAGCGAGGCACAGCGATCTCTCCTCAGTAACAATGATCAGCGAGGCACAGGGATCTCCTCAGTAACAATGATCAGCGAGGCACAGGGATCTCCTCAGTAACAATGATCAGTGAGGCACAGGGATCTCCCCTCAGTAACAATGATCAGTGAGGCACAGGGATCTCCTCAGTAACAATGATCAGCGAGGCACAGCGATCTCTCCTCAGTAACAATGATCAGTGAGGCACAGGGATCTCCTCAGTAACAATGATCAGCGAGGCACAGGGATCTCCTCAGTAACAATGATCAGCGAGGCACAGGGATCTCCTCAGTAACAATGATCAGCGAGGCACAGGGATCTCTCCTCAGTGACAATGATCAGTGAGGCACAGGGATCTCCCCTCAGTTACAATGATCAGCGAGGCACAGGGATCTCCCGTCTGTAACAATGATCAGCGAGGCACAGGGATCTCCCCTCAGTAACAATGATCAGTGAGGCACAGGGATCTCTCCTCAGTAACAATGATCAGCGAGGCACAGGGATCTCACGTCAGTAACAATGATCAGTGAGGCACAGGGATCTCCTCAGTAACAATGATCAGCGAGGCACAGGGATCTCCTCTCAGTAACAATGATCAGCGAGGCACAGGGATCTCTCCTCAGTAACAATGATCAGCGAGGCACAGGGATCTCCTCTCTGTAACAATGATCAGCGAGGCACAGGGATCTCCTCAGTAACAATGATCAGCGAGGCACAGGGATCTCCCCTCAATAACAATGATCAGCGAGGCACAGGGATCTCCTCAGTAACAATGATCAGCGAGGCACAGGGATCTCCCCTCAATAACAATGATCAGTGAGGCACAGGGCTCTCCCCTCAATAACAATGATCAGCGAGGCACAGGGATCTCCCCTCAGTAACAATGATCAGCGAGGCACAGGGATCTCATCAGTAACAATGATCAGTGAGGCACAGGGATCTCCCCTCAGTAACAATGATCAGCGAGGCACAAGGATCTCTCCTCAGTAACAATGATCAGCGAGGCACAGGGATCCCCTCTCAGTAACAATGATCAGCGAGGCACAGGGATCTCCCCTCAGTAACAATGATCAGTTAGGCACGGGGATCTCCCCTCAGTAACAATGATCAGCGAGGCACAGGGATCTCCCCTCAGTAACAATGATCAGCGAGGCACAGGGATCTCCTCTCAGTAACAATGATCAGCGAGGCACAGGGATCTCCCCTCAGTAACAATGATCAGCGAGGCACAGGGATCCCCTCAGTAACAATGATCAGCGAGGCACAGGGATCTCCCCTCAGTAACAATGATCAGCGAGGCACAGGGATCTCTCCTCAGTAACAATGATCAGCGAGGCACAGGGATCTCCCCTCAGTAACAATGATCAGCGAGGCACAGGGATCTCTCCTCAGTAACAATGATCAGCGAGGCACAGGGATCTCTCCTCAGTAACAATGATCAGCGAGGCACAGGGATCTCTCCTCAGTAACAATGATCAGCGAGGCACAGGGATCTCTCCTCAGTAACAATGATCAGCGAGGCACAGGGATCTCCCCTCAGTAACAATGATCAGTGAGGCACAGGGATCTCCCCTCTGTAACAATGATCAGCGAGGCACAGGGATCTCCCTTCAGTAACAATGATCGGCGAGGCACAGGGATCTCCTCAGTAACAATGATCAGCGAGGCACAGGGATCTCCCCTCAGTAACAATGATCAGCGAGGCACAGGGATCTCTCCTCAGTAACAATGATCAGTGAGGCACAGGGATCTCTCCTCAGTAACAATGATCGGCGAGGCACAGGGATCTCCTCAGTAACAATGATCAGAGAGGCACAGTGATCTCCTCAGTAACAATGATCAGCGAGGCACAGGGATCTCCCGTCAGTAACAATGATCAGTGAGGCACAAGGATCTCCTCAGTAACAATGATCAGTGAGGCACAGGGATCTCTCCACAGTAACAATGATCAGCAAGGCACAGCAATCTCTCCTCAGTAACAATTATCAGCGAGGCACAGGGATCTCCTCAGTAACAATGATCAGCGAGGCACAGGGATCTCCTCAGTAACAATGATCAGCGAGGCACAGGGATCTCCTCAGTAACAATGATCAGCGAGGCACAGGGATCTCTCCTCAGTAACAATGATCAGTGAGGCACAGGGATCTCCCCTCAGTTACAATGATCAGCGAGGCACAGGGATCTCCCGTCAGTAACAATGATCAGCGAGGCACAGGGATCTCCTCAGTAACAATGATCAGCGAGGCACAGGGATCTCCCGTCAGTAACAATGATCAGTGAGGCACAGGGATCTCCTGAGTAACAATGATCAGCGAGGCACAGGGATCTCCCCTCAGTAACAATGATCAGCGAGGCACAGGGATCTCTCCTCAGTAACAATGATCAGCGAGGCACAGGGATCTCCTCTCTGTAACAATGATCAGCGAGGCACAGGGATCTCCTCAGTAACAATGATCAGCGAGGCACAGGGATCTCCCCTCAATAACAATGATCAGCGAGGCACAGGGATCTCCTCAGTAACAATGAACAGCGAGGCACAGGGATCTCCCCTCAATAACAATGATCAGTGAGGCACAGGGATCTCCCCTCAATAACAATGATCAGCGAGGCACAGGGATCTCCCCTCAGTAACAATAATCAGCGAGGCACAGGGATCTCCTCAGTAACAATGATCAGCGAGGCACAGGGATCTCCCCTCAGTAACAATGATCAGCGAGGCACAGGGATCTCTCCTCAGTAACAATGATCAGCGAGGCACAGGGATCCCCTCTCAGTAACAATGATCAGCGAGGTACAGGGATCTCCTCTCAGTAACAATGAACAGCGAGGCACAGGGATCTCCCCTCAGTAACAATGATCAGCGAGGCACAGGGATCCCCTCAGTAACAATGATCAGCGAGGCACAGGGATCTCCCCTCAGTAACAATGATCAGCGAGGCACAGGGATCTCCCCTCAGCAACAATGATCAGCGAGGCACAGGGATCCCCTCAGTAACAATGATCAGCGAGGCACAGGGATCTCCCCTCAGTAACAATGATCAGCGAGGCACAGGAATCCCCTCAGTAACAATGATCAGCGAGGCACAGGAATCCCTTCAGTAACAATGATCAGCGAGGCACAGGAATCCCCTCAGTAACAATGATCAGCGAGGCACAGGGATCTCCTCAGTAACAATGATCAGCGAGGCACAGGGATCTCTCCTCAGTAACAATGATCAGCGAGGCACAGGGCTCTCCTCAGTAACAATGATCAGCGAGGCACAGGGATCTCCCGTCAGTAACAATGATCAGCGAGGCACAGGGATCTCCTCAGTAACAATGATCAGCGAGGCACAGGGATCTCCCGTCAGTAACAATGATCAGTGAGGCACAGGGATCTCCTCAGTAACAATGATCAGCGAGGCACAGGGATCTCCCCTCAGTAACAATGATCAGCGAGGCACAGGGATCTCTCCTCAGTAACAATGATCAGCGAGGCACAGGGATCTCCTCTCTGTAACAATGATCAGCGAGGCACAGGGATCTCCTCAGTAACAATGATCAGCGAGGCACAGGGATCTCCCCTCAATAACAATGATCAGCGAGGCACAGGGATCTCCCCTCAGTAACAATGATCAGCGAGGCACAGGGATCTCATCAGTAACAATGATCAGTGAGGCACAGGGATCTCCCCTCAATAACAATGATCAGCGAGGCACAGGGATCTCTCCTCAGTAACAATGATCAGCGAGGCACAGGGATCCCCTCTCAGTAACAATGATCAGCGAGGCACAGGGATCTCCTCTCAGTAACAATAAACAGCGAGGCACAGGGATCTCCCCTCAGTAACAATGATCAGCGAGGCACAGGGATCCCCTCAGTAACAATGATCAGCGAGGCACAGGGATCTCTCCTCAGTAACAATGATCAGCGAGGCACAGGGCTCTCCTCAGTAACAATGATCAGCGAGGCACAGGGATCTCCCGTCAGTAACAATGATCAGCGAGGCACAGGGATCTCCTCAGTAACAATGATCAGCGAGGCACAGGGATCTCCCGTCAGTAACAATGATCAGTGAGGCACAGGGATCTCCTCAGTAACAATGATCAGTGAGGCACAGGGATCTCCCCTCAGTAACAATGATCAGCGAGGCACAGGTATCTCCCCTCAGTAACAATGATCAGCGAGGCACAGGGATCTCCCCTCAGTAACAATGATCAGTGAGGCACAGGGATCTCCCCTCAGTAACAATGATCAGCGAGGCACAGGGATCTCCTCAGTAACAATGATCAGCGAGGCACAGGGCTCTCCTCAGTAACAATGATCAGAGAGGGACAGGGATCTCCCCTCAGTAACAATGATCAGCGAGCACAGGGATCTCCCCTCAGTAACAATGATCAGCGAGGCACTTGGATCTCCCCAAAGTAACAATGATCAGCGAGGCACAGGGATCTCCTCAGTAACAATGATCAGCGAGGCACAGGGATCTCTCCTCAGTAACAATGATCAGCGAGGCACAGGGATCTCCCCTCAGTAACAATGATCAGGGAGGCACAGGGATCTCCTCAGTAACAATCATTAGCGAGGCACAGGGATCTCCCCTCAGTAACAATGATCAGCGAGGCACAGGATTCTCCCCTCAGCAACAATGATCAGCGAGACACAGGGATTTCCCCACAGTAACAATGATCAGCGAGGCACAGGGATCTCCCCTCAGTAACAATGATCAGTGAGGCACAGGGATCTCTCCTCAGCAACAATGATCAGCGAGGCACAGGGATCTCCTCAGTAACAATGATTAGCGAGGCACAGGGATCTCCCCTCAGTAACAATGATCAGCGAGGCACAGGGATCTCCTCAGTAACAATGATCAGTGAGGCACAGGGATCTCCTCAGTAACAATGATCAGCGAGGCACAGGGATCTCTCCTCAGTGACAATGATCAGTGAGGCACAGGGATCTCCCCTCAGTTACAATGATCAGCGAGGCACAGGGATCTCCCGTCAGTAACAATGATCAGCGAGGCACAGGGATCTCCCCTCAGTAACAATGATCAGTGAGGCACAGGGATCTCTCCTCAGTAACAATGATCAGCGAGGCACAGGGATCTCACGTCAGTAACAATGATCAGTGAGGCACAGGGATCTCCTCAGTAACAATGATCAGCGAGGCACAGGGATCTCCCCTCAGTAAGAATGATCAGCGAGGCACAGGGATCTCTCAGTAACAATGATCAGCGAGGCACAGGGATCTCCTCTCTGTAACAATGATCAGCGAGGCACAGGGATCTCCTCAGTAACAATGATCAGCGAGGCACAGGGATCTCCCCTCAATAACAATGATCAGTGAGGCACAGGGATCTCCTCAGTAACAATGATCAGCGAGGCACAGGGATCTCCCCTCAGCAACAATGATCAGTGAGGCACAGGGATCTCTCCTCAGTAACAATGATCAGCGAGGCACAGGGATCTCCCCTCAGTAACAATGATCAGCGAGGCACAGGGATCTCCCCTCAGAAACAATGATCAGCGAGGCACAGGGATCTCTCCTCAGTAACAATGATCAGCGAGGCACAGGGATCTCCCCTCAGTAACAATGATCAGCGAGGCACAGGGATCTCCCCTCAGTAACAATGATCAGCGAGGCACAGGGATCTACTCAGTAACAATGATCAGCGAGGCACAGGGATCTCCCCTCAGTAACAATGATCAGTGAGGCACAGGGCTCTCCCCTCAGTAACAATGAGCAGCGAGGCACAGGGATCTACTCAGTAACAATGATCAGCGAGGCACAGGGATCTCCCCTCAGTAACAATGATCAGCGAGGCACGGATCTACTCAGTAACAATGATCAGCGAGGCACAGGGATCTCCCCTCAGTAACAATGATCAGTGAGGCACAGGGCTCTCCCCTCAGTAACAATGATCAGCGAGGCACAGGGATCTCCCCTCAGTAACAATGATCAGCGAGGCACAGGGATCTCCTCAGTAACAATGATCAGCGAGGCACAGGGATCTCCCCTCAGTAACAATGATCAGCGAGGCACAGGGATCTCCCCTCAGTAACAATGATCAGCGAGGCACAGGGATCTCCCCTCAGTAACAATGATCAGCGAGGCACAGGGATCTCCTAAGTAACAATGATCAGCGAGGCACAGGGATCTCCCCTCAGCAACAATGATCAGCGAGGCACAGGGATCTCCCCTCAGCAACAATGATCAGCGAGGCACAGGGATCTCCCCTCAGTAACAATGATCAGCGAGGCACAGGGATCTCCCGTCAGTAACAATGATCAGAGAGGCACAGGGATCTCCTCAGTAACAATGATCAGCGAGGCACAGGGATCTCCCCTCAGTAACAATGATCAGTGAGGCACAGGGATCTCCCCTCAGTAACAATGATCATTGAGGCACAGGGATCTCCTCAGTAACAATGATCAGCGAGGCACAGGGATCTCCTCAGTAACAATGATCAGTGAGGCACAGGGATCTCTCCTCAGTAACAATGATCAGCGAGGCACAGCGATCTCTCCTCAGTAACAATGATCAGCGAGGCACAGGGATCTCCTCAGTAACAATGATCAGCGAGGCACAGGGATCTCCTCAGTAACAATGATCAGTGAGGCACAGGGATCTCCCCTCAGTAACAATGATCAGTGAGGCACAGGGATCTCCTCAGTAACAATGATCAGCGAGGCACAGCGATCTCTCCTCAGTAACAATGATCAGTGAGGCACAGGGATCTCCTCAGTAACAATGATCAGCGAGGCACAGGGATCTCCTCAGTAACAATGATCAGCGAGGCACAGGGATCTCCTCAGTAACAATGATCAGCGAGGCACAGGGATCTCTCCTCAGTGACAATGATCAGTGAGGCACAGGGATCTCCCCTCAGTTACAATGATCAGCGAGGCACAGGGATCTCCCGTCTGTAACAATGATCAGCGAGGCACAGGGATCTCCCCTCAGTAACAATGATCAGTGAGGCACAGGGATCTCTCCTCAGTAACAATGATCAGCGAGGCACAGGGATCTCACGTCAGTAACAATGATCAGTGAGGCACAGGGATCTCCTCAGTAACAATGATCAGCGAGGCACAGGGATCTCCTCTCAGTAACAATGATCAGCGAGGCACAGGGATCTCTCCTCAGTAACAATGATCAGCGAGGCACAGGGATCTCCTCTCTGTAACAATGATCAGCGAGGCACAGGGATCTCCTCAGTAACAATGATCAGCGAGGCACAGGGATCTCCCCTCAATAACAATGATCAGCGAGGCACAGGGATCTCCTCAGTAACAATGATCAGCGAGGCACAGGGATCTCCCCTCAATAACAATGATCAGTGAGGCACAGGGCTCTCCCCTCAATAACAATGATCAGCGAGGCACAGGGATCTCCCCTCAGTAACAATGATCAGCGAGGCACAGGGATCTCATCAGTAACAATGATCAGTGAGGCACAGGGATCTCCCCTCAGTAACAATGATCAGCGAGGCACAAGGATCTCTCCTCAGTAACAATGATCAGCGAGGCACAGGGATCCCCTCTCAGTAACAATGATCAGCGAGGCACAGGGATCTCCCCTCAGTAACAATGATCAGTTAGGCACGGGGATCTCCCCTCAGTAACAATGATCAGCGAGGCACAGGGATCTCCCCTCAGTAACAATGATCAGCGAGGCACAGGGATCTCCTCTCAGTAACAATGATCAGCGAGGCACAGGGATCTCCCCTCAGTAACAATGATCAGCGAGGCACAGGGATCCCCTCAGTAACAATGATCAGCGAGGCACAGGGATCTCCCCTCAGTAACAATGATCAGCGAGGCACAGGGATCTCTCCTCAGTAACAATGATCAGCGAGGCACAGGGATCTCCCCTCAGTAACAATGATCAGCGAGGCACAGGGATCTCTCCTCAGTAACAATGATCAGCGAGGCACAGGGATCTCTCCTCAGTAACAATGATCAGCGAGGCACAGGGATCTCTCCTCAGTAACAATGATCAGCGAGGCACAGGGATCTCTCCTCAGTAACAATGATCAGCGAGGCACAGGGATCTCCCCTCAGTAACAATGATCAGTGAGGCACAGGGATCTCCCCTCTGTAACAATGATCAGCGAGGCACAGGGATCTCCCTTCAGTAACAATGATCGGCGAGGCACAGGGATCTCCTCAGTAACAATGATCAGCGAGGCACAGGGATCTCCCCTCAGTAACAATGATCAGCGAGGCACAGGGATCTCTCCTCAGTAACAATGATCAGTGAGGCACAGGGATCTCTCCTCAGTAACAATGATCGGCGAGGCACAGGGATCTCCTCAGTAACAATGATCAGAGAGGCACAGTGATCTCCTCAGTAACAATGATCAGCGAGGCACAGGGATCTCCCGTCAGTAACAATGATCAGTGAGGCACAAGGATCTCCTCAGTAACAATGATCAGTGAGGCACAGGGATCTCTCCACAGTAACAATGATCAGCAAGGCACAGCAATCTCTCCTCAGTAACAATTATCAGCGAGGCACAGGGATCTCCTCAGTAACAATGATCAGCGAGGCACAGGGATCTCCTCAGTAACAATGATCAGCGAGGCACAGGGATCTCCTCAGTAACAATGATCAGCGAGGCACAGGGATCTCTCCTCAGTAACAATGATCAGTGAGGCACAGGGATCTCCCCTCAGTTACAATGATCAGCGAGGCACAGGGATCTCCCGTCAGTAACAATGATCAGCGAGGCACAGGGATCTCCTCAGTAACAATGATCAGCGAGGCACAGGGATCTCCCGTCAGTAACAATGATCAGTGAGGCACAGGGATCTCCTGAGTAACAATGATCAGCGAGGCACAGGGATCTCCCCTCAGTAACAATGATCAGCGAGGCACAGGGATCTCTCCTCAGTAACAATGATCAGCGAGGCACAGGGATCTCCTCTCTGTAACAATGATCAGCGAGGCACAGGGATCTCCTCAGTAACAATGATCAGCGAGGCACAGGGATCTCCCCTCAATAACAATGATCAGCGAGGCACAGGGATCTCCTCAGTAACAATGAACAGCGAGGCACAGGGATCTCCCCTCAATAACAATGATCAGTGAGGCACAGGGATCTCCCCTCAATAACAATGATCAGCGAGGCACAGGGATCTCCCCTCAGTAACAATAATCAGCGAGGCACAGGGATCTCCTCAGTAACAATGATCAGCGAGGCACAGGGATCTCCCCTCAGTAACAATGATCAGCGAGGCACAGGGATCTCTCCTCAGTAACAATGATCAGCGAGGCACAGGGATCCCCTCTCAGTAACAATGATCAGCGAGGTACAGGGATCTCCTCTCAGTAACAATGAACAGCGAGGCACAGGGATCTCCCCTCAGTAACAATGATCAGCGAGGCACAGGGATCCCCTCAGTAACAATGATCAGCGAGGCACAGGGATCTCCCCTCAGTAACAATGATCAGCGAGGCACAGGGATCTCCCCTCAGCAACAATGATCAGCGAGGCACAGGGATCCCCTCAGTAACAATGATCAGCGAGGCACAGGGATCTCCCCTCAGTAACAATGATCAGCGAGGCACAGGAATCCCCTCAGTAACAATGATCAGCGAGGCACAGGAATCCCTTCAGTAACAATGATCAGCGAGGCACAGGAATCCCCTCAGTAACAATGATCAGCGAGGCACAGGGATCTCCTCAGTAACAATGATCAGCGAGGCACAGGGATCTCTCCTCAGTAACAATGATCAGCGAGGCACAGGGCTCTCCTCAGTAACAATGATCAGCGAGGCACAGGGATCTCCCGTCAGTAACAATGATCAGCGAGGCACAGGGATCTCCTCAGTAACAATGATCAGCGAGGCACAGGGATCTCCCGTCAGTAACAATGATCAGTGAGGCACAGGGATCTCCTCAGTAACAATGATCAGCGAGGCACAGGGATCTCCCCTCAGTAACAATGATCAGCGAGGCACAGGGATCTCTCCTCAGTAACAATGATCAGCGAGGCACAGGGATCTCCTCTCTGTAACAATGATCAGCGAGGCACAGGGATCTCCTCAGTAACAATGATCAGCGAGGCACAGGGATCTCCCCTCAATAACAATGATCAGCGAGGCACAGGGATCTCCCCTCAGTAACAATGATCAGCGAGGCACAGGGATCTCATCAGTAACAATGATCAGTGAGGCACAGGGATCTCCCCTCAATAACAATGATCAGCGAGGCACAGGGATCTCTCCTCAGTAACAATGATCAGCGAGGCACAGGGATCCCCTCTCAGTAACAATGATCAGCGAGGCACAGGGATCTCCTCTCAGTAACAATAAACAGCGAGGCACAGGGATCTCCCCTCAGTAACAATGATCAGCGAGGCACAGGGATCCCCTCAGTAACAATGATCAGCGAGGCACAGGGATCTCTCCTCAGTAACAATGATCAGCGAGGCACAGGGCTCTCCTCAGTAACAATGATCAGCGAGGCACAGGGATCTCCCGTCAGTAACAATGATCAGCGAGGCACAGGGATCTCCTCAGTAACAATGATCAGCGAGGCACAGGGATCTCCCGTCAGTAACAATGATCAGTGAGGCACAGGGATCTCCTCAGTAACAATGATCAGTGAGGCACAGGGATCTCCCCTCAGTAACAATGATCAGCGAGGCACAGGTATCTCCCCTCAGTAACAATGATCAGCGAGGCACAGGGATCTCCCCTCAGTAACAATGATCAGTGAGGCACAGGGATCTCCCCTCAGTAACAATGATCAGCGAGGCACAGGGATCTCCTCAGTAACAATGATCAGCGAGGCACAGGGCTCTCCTCAGTAACAATGATCAGAGAGGGACAGGGATCTCCCCTCAGTAACAATGATCAGCGAGCACAGGGATCTCCCCTCAGTAACAATGATCAGCGAGGCACTTGGATCTCCCCAAAGTAACAATGATCAGCGAGGCACAGGGATCTCCTCAGTAACAATGATCAGCGAGGCACAGGGATCTCTCCTCAGTAACAATGATCAGCGAGGCACAGGGATCTCCCCTCAGTAACAATGATCAGGGAGGCACAGGGATCTCCTCAGTAACAATCATTAGCGAGGCACAGGGATCTCCCCTCAGTAACAATGATCAGCGAGGCACAGGTTTCTCCCCTCAGCAACAATGATCAGCGAGACACAGGGATTTCCCCACAGTAACAATGATCAGCGAGGCACAGGGATCTCCCCTCAGTAACAATGATCAGTGAGGCACAGGGATCTCTCCTCAGCAACAATGATCAGCGAGGCACAGGGATCTCCTCAGTAACAATGATTAGCGAGGCACAGGGATCTCCCCTCAGTAACAATGATCAGCGAGGCACAGGGATCTCCTCAGTAACAATGATCAGTGAGGCACAGGGATCTCCTCAGTAACAATGATCAGCGAGGCACAGGGATCTCTCCTCAGTGACAATGATCAGTGAGGCACAGGGATCTCCCCTCAGTTACAATGATCAGCGAGGCACAGGGATCTCCCGTCAGTAACAATGATCAGCGAGGCACAGGGATCTCCCCTCAGTAACAATGATCAGTGAGGCACAGGGATCTCTCCTCAGTAACAATGATCAGCGAGGCACAGGGATCTCACGTCAGTAACAATGATCAGTGAGGCACAGGGATCTCCTCAGTAACAATGATCAGCGAGGCACAGGGATCTCCCCTCAGTAAGAATGATCAGCGAGGCACAGGGATCTCTCAGTAACAATGATCAGCGAGGCACAGGGATCTCCTCTCTGTAACAATGATCAGCGAGGCACAGGGATCTCCTCAGTAACAATGATCAGCGAGGCACAGGGATCTCCCCTCAATAACAATGATCAGTGAGGCACAGGGATCTCCTCAGTAACAATGATCAGCGAGGCACAGGGATCTCCCCTCAGCAACAATGATCAGTGAGGCACAGGGATCTCTCCTCAGTAACAATGATCAGCGAGGCACAGGGATCTCCCCTCAGTAACAATGATCAGCGAGGCACAGGGATCTCCCCTCAGAAACAATGATCAGCGAGGCACAGGGATCTCTCCTCAGTAACAATGATCAGCGAGGCACAGGGATCTCCCCTCAGTAACAATGATCAGCGAGGCACAGGGATCTCCTCAGTAACAATGATCAGCGAGGCACAGGGATCTCCCCTCAGTAACAATGATCAGTGAGGCACAGGGATCTCTCCTCAGTAACAATGATCAGCGAGGCACAGGGATCTCCCCTCAGCAACAATGATCAGTGAGGCACAGGGATCTCTCCTCAGTAACAATGATCAGTGAGGCACAGGGATCTCTCCTCAGTAACAATGATCAGCGAGGCACAGGGATCTCCCCTCAGAAACAATGATCAGCGAGGCACAGGGATCTCTCCTCAGTAACAATGATCAGTGAGGCACAGGGATCTTCCCTCAGTAACAATGATCGGCGAGGCACAGGGATCTCCCCTCAGTAACAATGATCAGCGAGGCACAGGGATCTCCTCAGTAACAATGATCAGCGAGGCACAGTGATCTCCCCTCAGAAACAATGATCGGCGAGGCACAGGGATCTTCCCTCCGTAACAATGATCAGTGAGGCACAGGGATCTGCCCTCAGTAACAATGATCGGCGAGGCACAGGGATCTCCCCTCAGCAACAATGATCAGCGAGGCACAGGGATCTCCTCAGTAACAATGATCAGCGAGGCACAGGGATCTCCCCTCAGAAACAATGATCACTGAGGCACAGGGATCTCTCCTAGTAACAATGATCAGCGAGGCACAGGGATCTCCCCTCAGTAACAATGATCAGCGAGGCACAGGGATCTCCCCTCAGTAACAATGATCAGCGAGGCACAGGGATCTCCTCAGTAACAATGATCAGCGAGGCACAGGGATCTCCCCTCAGTAACAATGATCAGTGAGGCACAGGGATCTCCCCTCAGTAACAATGATCAGTGAGGCACAGGGATCTCCCCTCAGTAACAATGATCAGTGAAGCACAGGGATCTCCCCTCAGTAACAATGATCAGTGAGGCACAGGGATCTCCCCTCAGTAACAATGATCAGTGAGGCAGAGGGATCTACCCTCAGTAACAATGATCAGTGAGGCACAGGGATCTCCTCTCTGTAACAATGATCAGCGAGGCACAGGGATCTCTCCTCAGTAACAATGATCAGCGAGGCACAGGGATCTCCCCTCAATAACAATGATCAGCGAGGCACAGGGATCTCCCCTCAGTAACAATGATCAGAGAGGCACAGGGATCTCCCCTCAGCAACAATGATCATTGAGGCACAGGGATCTCCCTCAGTAACAATGATCAGCGAGGCACAGGGATCTCCTCTGTAACAATGATCAGCGAGGCACAGGGATCTCCCCTCAGTAACAATGATCAGCGAGGCACAGGGATCTCCCCTCAGTAACAATGATCAGCGAGGCACAGGGATCTCCCCTCAGTAACAATGATCAGCGAGGCACAGGGATCTCCTCTGTAACAATGATCAGCGAGGCACAGGGATCTCCCCTCAGTAACAATGATCAGCGAGGCACAGTGATCCCGTCAGTAACAACGATCAGTGAGGCACAGGGATCTCCCCTCAGTAACAATGTTCAGCGAGGCACAGGGATCTCTCCTAGTAACACTGATCAGCGAGGCAGTGGGATCTCCTCAGTAACAACGATCAGCGAGGCACAGGGATCTCTCCTAGTAACAATGATCAGCGAGGCACAGTGATCCCCTCAGTAACAATGATCAGCGAGGCACAGGGATCTCCTCAGTAACAATGATCAGCGAGGCACAGGGATCTCCCCTCAGTAAGAATGATCAGCGAGGCACAGGGCTCTCTCCTCAGTAACAATGATCAGCGAGGCACAGGGATCTCCTCTCTGTAACAATGATCAGCGAGGCACAGGGATCTCCTCAGTAACAATGATCAGCGAGGCACAGAAATCTCCCCTCAATAACAATGATCAGTGAGGCACAGGGATCTCCTCAGTAACAATGATCAGCGAGGCACAGGGATCTCCCCTCAGCAACAATGATCAGTGAGGCACAGGGATCTCTCCTCAGTAACAATGATCAGTGAGGCACAGGGATCTCTCCTCAGTAACAATGATCAGCGAGGCACAGGGATCTCCCCTCAGTAACAATGATCAGCGAGGCACAGGGATCTCCCCTCAGAAACAATGATCAGCGAGGCACAGGGATCTCTCCTCAGTAACAATGATCAGCGAGGCACAGGGATCTCCCCTCAGTAACAATGATCAGCGAGGCACAGGGATCTCCTCAGTAACAATGATCAGCGAGGCACTGGGATCTCCCCTCAGTAACAATGATCAGTGAGGCACAGGGATCTCTCCTCAGTAACAATGATCAGCGAGGCACAGGGATCTCCCCTCAGCAACAATGATCAGTGAGGCACAGGGATCTCTCCTCAGTAACAATGATCAGTGAGGCACAGGGATCTCTCCTCAGTAACAATGATCAGCGAGGCACAGGGATCTCCCCTCAGAAACAATGATCAGCGAGGCACAGGTATCTCTCCTCAGTAACAATGATCAGTGAGGCACAGGGATCTTCCCTCAGTAACAATGATCGGCGAGGCACAGGGATCTCCCCTCAGTAACAATGATCAGCGAGGCACAGGGATCTCCTCAGTAACAATGATCAGCGAGGCACAGTGATCTCCCCTCAGAAACAATGATCGGCGAGGCACAGGGATCTCCCCTCAGTAACAATGATCAGTGAGGCACAGGGATCTGCCCTCAGTAACAATGATCGGCGAGGCACAGGGATCTCCCCTCAGCAACAATGATCAGCGAGGCACAGGGATCTCCTCAGTAACAATGATCAGCGAGGCACAGGGATCTCCCCTCAGAAACAATGATCACTGAGGCACAGGGATCTCTCCTAGTAACAATGATCAGCGAGGCACAGGGATCTCCCCTCAGTAACAATGATCAGCGAGGCACAGGGATCTCCCCTCAGTAACAATGATCAGCGAGGCACAGGGATCTCCTCAGTAACAATGATCAGCGAGGCACAGGGATCTCCCCTCAGTAACAATGATCAGTGAGGCACAGGGATCTCCCCTCAGTAACAATGATCAGTGAGGCACAGGGATCTCCCCTCAGTAACAATGATCAGTGAAGCACAGGGATCTCCCCTCAGTAACAATGATCAGTGAGGCACAGGGATCTCCCCTCAGTAACAATGATCAGTGAGGCAGAGGGATCTACCCTCAGTAACAATGATCAGTGAGGCACAGGGATCTCCTCTCTGTAACAATGATCAGCGAGGCACAGGGATCTCTCCTCAGTAACAATGATCAGCGAGGCACAGGGATCTCCCCTCAATAACAATGATCAGCGAGGCACAGGGATCTCCCCTCAGTAACAATGATCAGAGAGGCACAGGGATCTCCCCTCAGCAACAATGATCATTGAGGCACAGGGATCTCCCTCAGTAACAATGATCAGCGAGGCACAGGGATCTCCTCTGTAACAATGATCAGCGAGGCACAGGGATCTCCCCTCAGTAACAATGATCAGCGAGGCACAGGGATCTCCCCTCAGTAACAATGATCAGCGAGGCACAGGGATCTCCCCTCAGTAACAATGATCAGCGAGGCACAGGGATCTCCTCTGTAACAATGATCAGCGAGGCACAGGGATCTCCCCTCAGTAACAATGATCAGCGAGGCACAGTGATCCCGTCAGTAACAATGATCAGCGAGGCACAGGGATCTCCTCAGTAACAACGATCAGTGAGGCACAGGGATCTCCCCTCAGTAACAATGTTCAGCGAGGCACAGGGATCTCTCCTAGTAACACTGATCAGCGAGGCAGTGGGATCTCCTCAGTAACAACGATCAGCGAGGCACAGGGATCTCTCCTAGTAACAATGATCAGCGAGGCACAGTGATCCCCTCAGTAACAATGATCAGCGAGGCACAGGGATCTCCTCAGTAACAATGATCAGCGAGGCACAGGGATCTCCCCTCAGTAAGAATGATCAGCGAGGCACAGGGATCTCTCCTCAGTAACAATGATCAGCGAGGCACAGGGATCTCCTCTCTGTAACAATGATCAGCGAGGCACAGGGATCTCCTCAGTAACAATGATCAGCGAGGCACAGGGATCTCCCCTCAATAACAATGATCAGTGAGGCACAGGGATCTCCTCAGTAACAATGATCAGCGAGGCACAGGGATCTCCCCTCAGCAACAATGATCAGTGAGGCACAGGGATCTCTCCTCAGTAACAATGATCAGTGAGGCACAGGGATCTCTCCTCAGTAACAATGATCAGCGAGGCACAGGGATCTCCCCTCAGTAACAATGATCAGCGAGGCACAGGGATCTCCCCTCAGAAACAATGATCAGCGAGGCACAGGGATATCTCCTCAGTAACAATGATCAGCGAGGCACAGGGATCTCCCCTCAGTAACAATGATCAGCGAGGCACAGGGATCTCCTCAGTAACAATGATCAGCGAGGCACAGGGATCTCCCCTCAGTAACAATGATCAGTGAGGCACAGGGATCTCTCCTCAGTAACAATGATCAGCGAGGCACAGGGATCTCCCCTCAGCAACAATGATCAGTGAGGCACAGGGATCTCTCCTCAGTAACAATGATCAGTGAGGCACAGGGATCTCTCCTCAGTAACAATGATCAGCGAGGCACAGGGATCTCCCCTCAGAAACAATGATCAGCGAGGCACAGGGATCTCTCCTCAGTAACAATGATCAGTGAGGCACAGGGATCTTCCCTCAGTAACAATGATCGGCGAGGCACAGGGATCTCCCCTCAGTAACAATGATCAGCGAGGCACAGGGATCTCCTCAGTAACAATGATCAGCGAGGCACAGTGATCTCCCCTCAGAAACAATGATCGGCGAGGCACAGGGATCTTCCCTCAGTAACAATGATCAGTGAGGCACAGGGATCTCCCCTCAGTAACAATGATCAGCGAGGCACAGGGATCTCCCCTCAGTAACAATGATCAGCGAGGCACAGGGATCTCCCCTCAGTAACAATGATCAGCGAGGCACAGGGATCTCCCCTCAGTAACAATGATCAGCGAGGCACAGGTATCTCCCCTCAGTAACAATGATCAGCGAGGCACAGGGATCTCCCCTCAGTAACAATGATCAGCGAGGCACAGGGATCTCCTCTGTAACAATGATCAGCGAGGCACAGGGATCTCCTCTGTAACAATGATCAGCGAGGCACAGGGATCTCCCCTCAGTAACAATGATCAGCGAGGCACAGGGATCTCCTCTGTAACAATGATCAGCGAGGCACAGGGATCTCCCTCAGTAACAATGATCAGCGAGGCACAGGGATCTCCTCTGTAACAATGATCAGCGAGGCACAGGGATCTCCCCTCAGTAACAATGATCAGCGAGGCACAGGGATCTCCCCTCAGTAACAATGATCAGCGAGGCACAGGGATCTCCCCTCAGTAACAATGATCAGCGAGGCACAGGGATCTCCTCTGTAACAATGATCAGCGAGGCACAGGGATCTCCCCTCAGTAACAATGATCAGCGAGGCACAGTGATCCCGTCAGTAACAATGATCAGCGAGGCACAGGGATCTCCTCAGTAACAACGATCAGTGAGGCACAGGGATCTCCCCTCAGTAACAATGTTCAGCGAGGCACAGCGATCTCTCCTAGTAACACTGATCAGCGAGGCAGTGGGATCTCCTCAGTAACAACGATCAGCGAGGCACAGGGATCTCTCCTAGTAACAATGATCAGCGAGGCACAGTGATCCCCTCAGTAACAATGATCAGCGAGGCACAGGGATCTCCTCAGTAACAATGATCAGCGAGGCACAGGGATCTCCCCTCAGTAAGAATGATCAGCGAGGCACAGGGATCTCTCCTCAGTAACAATGATCAGCGAGGCACAGGGATCTCCTCTCTGTAACAATGATCAGCGAGGCACAGGGATCTCCTCAGTAACAATGATCAGCGAGGCACAGGGATCTCCCCTCAATAACAATGATCAGTGAGGCACAGGGATCTCCTCAGTAACAATGATCAGCGAGGCACAGGGATCTCCCCTCAGCAACAATGATCAGTGAGGCACAGGGATCTCTCCTCAGTAACAATGATCAGTGAGGCACAGGGATCTCTCCTCAGTAACAATGATCAGCGAGGCACAGGGATCTCCCCTCAGTAACAATGATCAGCGAGGCACAGGGATCTCCCCTCAGAAACAATGATCAGCGAGGCACAGGGATCTCTCCTCAGTAACAATGATCAGCGAGGCACAGGGATCTCCCCTCAGTAACAATGATCAGCGAGGCACAGGGATCTCCTCAGTAACAATGATCAGCGAGGCACAGGGATCTCCCCTCAGTAACAATGATCAGTGAGGCACAGGGATCTCTCCTCAGTAACAATGATCAGCGAGGCACAGGGATCTCCCCTCAGCAACAATGATCAGTGAGGCACAGGGATCTCTCCTCAGTAACAATGATCAGTGAGGCACAGGGATCTCTCCTCAGTAACAATGATCAGCGAGGCACAGGGATCTCCCCTCAGAAACAATGATCAGCGAGGCACAGGGATCTCTCCTCAGTAACAATGATCAGTGAGGCACAGGGATCTTCCCTCAGTAACAATGATCGGCGAGGCACAGGGATCTCCCCTCAGTAACAATGATCAGCGAGGCACAGGGATCTCCTCAGTAACAATGATCAGCGAGGCACAGTGATCTCCCCTCAGAAACAATGATCGGCGAGGCACAGGGATCTTCCCTCAGTAACAATGATCAGTGAGGCACAGGGATCTCCCCTCAGTAACAATGATCAGCGAGGCACAGGGATCTCCCCTCAGTAACAATGATCAGCGAGGCACAGGGATCTCCCCTCAGTAACAATGATCAGCGAGGCACAGGGATCTCCCCTCAGTAACAATGATCAGCGAGGCACAGGTATCTCCCCTCAGTAACAATGATCAGCGAGGCACAGGGATCTCCCCTCAGTAACAATGATCAGCGAGGCACAGGGATCTCCTCTGTAACAATGATCAGCGAGGCACAGGGATCTCCTCTGTAACAATGATCAGCGAGGCACAGGGATCTCCCCTCAGTAACAATGATCAGCGAGGCACAGGGATCTCCTCTGTAACAATGATCAGCGAGGCACAGGGATCTCCCTCAGTAACAATGATCAGCGAGGCACAGGGATCTCCTCTGTAACAATGATCAGCGAGGCACAGGGATCTCCCCTCAGTAACAATGATCAGCGAGGCACAGGGATCTCCCCTCAGTAACAATGATCAGCGAGGCACAGGGATCTCCCCTCAGTAACAATGATCAGCGAGGCACAGGGATCTCCTCTGTAACAATGATCAGCGAGGCACAGGGATCACCCCTCAGTAACAATGATCAGCGAGGCACAGTGATCCCGTCAGTAACAATGATCAGCGAGGCACAGGGATCTCCTCAGTAACAACGATCAGTGAGGCACAGGGATCTCCCCTCAGTAACAATGTTCAGCGAGGCACAGCGATCTCTCCTAGTAACACTGATCAGCGAGGCAGTGGGATCTCCTCAGTAACAACGATCAGCGAGGCACAGGGATCTCTCCTAGTAACAATGATCAGCGAGGCACAGTGATCCCCTCAGTAACAATGATCAGCGAGGCACAGGGATCTCCTCAGTAACAATGATCAGCGAGGCACAGGGATCTCCCCTCAGTAAGAATGATCAGCGAGGCACAGGGATCTCTCCTCAGTAACAATGATCAGCGAGGCACAGGGATCTCCTCTCTGTAACAATGATCAGCGAGGCACAGGGATCTCCTCAGTAACAATGATCAGCGAGGCACAGGGATCTCCCCTCAATAACAATGATCAGTGAGGCACAGGGATCTCCTCAGTAACAATGATCAGCGAGGCACAGGGATCTCCCCTCAGCAACAATGATCAGTGAGGCACAGGGATCTCTCCTCAGTAACAATGATCAGTGAGGCACAGGGATCTCTCCTCAGTAACAATGATCAGCGAGGCACAGGGATCTCCCCTCAGTAACAATGATCAGCGAGGCACAGGGATCTCCCCTCAGAAACAATGATCAGCGAGGCACAGGGATCTCTCCTCAGTAACAATGATCAGCGAGGCACAGGGATCTCCCCTCAGTAACAATGATCAGCGAGGCACAGGGATCTCCTCAGTAACAATGATCAGCGAGGCACAGGGATCTCCCCTCAGTAACAATGATCAGTGAGGCACAGGGATCTCTCCTCAGTAACAATGATCAGCGAGGCACAGGGATCTCCCCTCAGCAACAATGATCAGTGAGGCACAGGGATCTCTCCTCAGTAACAATGATCAGTGAGGCACAGGGATCTCTCCTCAGTAACAATGATCAGCGAGGCACAGGGATCTCCCCTCAGAAAAAATGATCAGCGAGGCACAGGGATCTCTCCTCAGTAACAATGATCAGTGAGGCACAGGGATCTTCCCTCAGTAACAATGATCGGCGAGGCACAGGGATCTCCCCTCAGTAACAATGATCAGCGAGGCACAGGGATCTCCTCAGTAACAATGATCAGCGAGGCACAGTGATCTCCCCTCAGAAACAATGATCGGCGAGGCACAGGGATCTTCCCTCAGTAACAATGATCAGTGAGGCACAGGGATCTGCCCTCAGTAACAATGATCGGCGAGGCACAGGGATCTCCCCTCAGCAACAATGATCAGCGAGGCACAGGGATCTCCTCAGTAACAATGATCAGCGAGGCACAGGGATCTCCCCTCAGAAACAATGATCACTGAGGCACAGGGATCTCTCCTAGTAACAATGATCAGCGAGGCACAGGGATCTCCCCTCAGTAACAATGATCAGCGAGGCACAGGGATCTCCCCTCAGTAACAATGATCAGCGAGGCACAGGGATCTCCTCAGTAACAATGATCAGCGAGGCACAGGGATCTCCCCTCAGTAACAATGATCAGTGAGGCACAGGGATCTCCCCTCAGTAACAATGATCAGTGAGGCACAGGGATCTCCCCTCAGTAACAATGATCAGTGAAGCACAGGGATCTCCCCTCAGTAACAATGATCAGTGAGGCACAGGGATCTCCCCTCAGTAACAATGATCAGTGAGGCAGAGGGATCTCCCCTCAGTAACAATGATCAGTGAGGCACAGGGATCTCCTCTCTGTAACAATGATCAGCGAGGCACAGGGATCTCTCCTCAGTAACAATGATCAGCGAGGCACAGGGATCTCCCCTCAATAACAATGATCAGCGAGGCACAGGGATCTCCCCTCAGTAACAATGATCAGAGAGGCACAGGGATCTCCCCTCAGCAACAATGATCATTGAGGCACAGGGATCTCCCTCAGTAAAAATGATCAGCGAGGCACAGGGATCTCCTCTGTAACAATGATCAGCTAGGCACAGGGATCTCCCCTCAGTAACAATGATCAGCGAGGCACAGGGATCTCCCCTCAGTAACAATGATCAGCGAGGCACAGGGATCTCCCCTCAGGAACAATGATCAGCGAGGCACAGGGATCTCCTCTGTAACAATGATCAGCGAGGAACAGGGATCTCCCCTCAGTAACAATGATCAGCGAGGCACAGTGATCCCGTCAGTAACAATGATCAGCGAGGCACAGGGATCTCCTCAGTAACAACGATCAGTGAGGCACAGGGATCTCCCCTCAGTAACAATGTTCAGCGAGGCACAGGGATCTCTCCTAGTAACACTGATCAGCGAGGCAGTGGGATCTCCTCAGTAACAAAGTTCAGCGAGGCACAGGGATCTCTCCTAGTAACAATGATCAGCGAGGCACAGTGATCCCCTCAGTAACAATGATCAGCGAGGCACAGGGATCTCTCCTCAGTAACAATGATCAGCGAGGCACTGGGATCTCCCCTCAGTAACAATGATCAGCGAGGCACAGGGATCTATCCTCAGTAACAATGATCAGCGAGCACAGGGATCTCCCCTCAGTAACAATGATAAGCGAGGCACAGGGATCTCCTCAGTAACAATGATCAGTGAGGCACAGGGATCTCTCCTCAGTAACAATGATCAGCGAGGCACAGGGATCTCCCCTCAGTAACAATGATCAGCGGGCACAGTGATCTCCCCTCAGTAACAATGATCAGTGAGGCACAGGGATCTCCCCTCAGTAACAATGATCAGCGAGGCACAGGGATCTCCCCTCAGTAACAATGATCAGCGAGGCACAGGGATCTCCCCTCAGTAACAATGATCAGTGAGCACAGGTATCTCGCCTCAGTAACAATGATCAGTGAGGCACAGGGATCTACCCTCAGTAACAATGATCAGCGAGGCACAGGGATCTCCCCTCAGAAACAATGATCAGCGAGGCACAGGGATCTCTCCTAGTAACAATGATCAGCGAGGCACAGGGATCTCCCCTCAGTAACAATGATCAGCGAGGCACAGGGATCTCCCATCAGTAACAATGATCAGCGAGGCACAGTGATCTCCTCAGTAACAATGATCAGCGAGGCACAGGGATCTCCCCTCAGTAACAATGATCAGTGAGGCACAGGGATCTCCCCTCAGTAACAATGATCAGTGAGGCACAGGGATCTCCCCTCAGTAACAATGATCAGTGAGGCAGAGGGATCTCCCCTCAGTAACAATGATCAGTGAGGCACAGGGATCTCCTCTCTGTAACAATGATCAGCGAGGCACAGGGATCTCTCCTCAGTAACAATGATCAGCGAGGCACAGGGATCTCCCCTCAATAACAATGATCAGCGAGGCACAGGGATCTCCCCTCAGTAACAATGATCAGAGAGGCACAGGGATCTCCCCTCAGCAACAATGATCATTGAGGCACAGGGATCTCCCTCAGTAACAATGATCAGCGAGGCACAGGGATCTCCTCTGTAACAATGATCAGCGAGGCACAGGGATCTCCCCTCAGTAACAATGATCAGCGAGGCACAGGGATCTCCCCTCAGTAACAATGATCAGCGAGGCACAGGGATCTCCCCTCAGTAACAATGATCAGCGAGGCACAGGGATCTCCTCTGTAACAATGATCAGCGAGGCACAGGGATCTCCCCTCAGTAACAATGATCAGCGAGGCACAGTGATCCCGTCAGTAACAATGATCAGCGAGGCACAGGGATCTCCTCAGTAACCACGATCAGTGAGGCACAGGGATCTCCCCTCAGTAACAATGTTCAGCGAGGCACAGGGATCTCTCCTAGTAACACTGATCAGCGAGGCAGTGGGATCTCCTCAGTAACAACGATCAGCGAGGCACAGGGATCTCTCCTAGTAACAATGATCAGCGAGGCACAGTGATCCCCTCAGTAACAATGATCAGCGAGGCACAGGGATCTATCCTCAGTAACAATGATCAGCGAGCAGAGGGATCTCCCCTCAGTAACAATGATAAGCGAGGCACAGGGATCTCCTCAGTAACAATGATCAGTGAGGCACAGGGATCTCTCCTCAGTAACAATGATCAGCGAGGCACAGGGATCTCCCCTCAGTAACAATGATCAGCGGGCACAGTGATCTCCCCTCAGTAACAATGATCAGTGAGGCACAGGGATCTCCCCTCAGTAACAATGATCAGCGAGGCACAGGGATCTCCCCTCAGTAACAATGATCAGCGAGGCACAGGGATCTCCCCTCAGTAACAATGATCAGTGAGCACAGGTATCTCCCCTCAGTAACAATGATCAGTGAGGCACAGGGATCTACCCTCAGTAACAATGATCAGCGAGGCACAGGGATCTCCCCTCAGAAACAATGATCAGCGAGGCACAGGGATCTCTCCTAGTAACAATGATCAGCGAGGCACAGGGATCTCCCCTCAGTAACAATGATCAGCGAGGCACAGGGATCTCCCCTCAGTAACAATGATCAGCGAGGCACAGTGATCCCCTCAGTAACAATGATCAGCGAGGCACAGGGATCTATCCTCAGTAACAATGATCAGCGAGCACAGGGATCTCCCCTCAGTAACAATGATAAGCGAGGCACAGGGATCTCCTCAGTAACAATGATCAGTGAGGCACAGGGATCTCTCCTCAGTAACAATGATCAGCGAGGCACAGGGATCTCCCCTCAGTAACAATGATCAGCGGGCACAGTGATCCCCGCTCAGTAACAATGATCAGTGAGGCACAGGGATCTCCCCTCAGTAACAATCATCAGCGAGGCACAGGGATCTCCCCTCAGTAACAATGATCAGCGAGGCACAGGGATCTCCCCTCAGTAACAATGATCAGTGAGCACAGGTATCTCCCCTCAGTAACAATGATCAGTGAGGCACAGGGATCTACCCTCAGTAACAATGATCAGCGAGGCACAGGGATCTCCCCTCAGAAACAATGATCAGCGAGGCACAGGGATCTCTCCTAGTAACAATGATCAGCGAGGCACAGGGATCTCCCCTCAGTAACAATGATCAGCGAGGCACAGGGATCTCCCCTCAGTAACAATGATCAGCGAGGCACAGTGATCTCCTCAGTAACAATGATCAGCGAGGCACAGGGATCTCCCCTCAGTAACAATGATCAGTGAGGCACAGGGATCTCCCCTCAGTAACAATGATCAGTGAGGCACAGGGATCTCCCCTCAGTAACAATGATCAGTGAGGCACAGGGATCTCCCCTCAGTAACAATGATCAGTGAGGGAGAGGGATCTCCCCTCAGTAACAATGATCAGTGAGTCACAGGGATCTCCTCTCAGTAACAATGATCAGCGAGGCACAGGGATCTCTCCTCAGTAACAATGATCAGCGAGGCACAGGGATCTCCCCTCAATAACAATGATCAGCGAGGCACAGGGATCTCCCCTCAGTAACAATGATCAGAGAGGCACAGGGATATCCCCTCAGCAACAATGATCAGTGAGGCACAGGGATCTCCCTCAGTAACAATGATCAGCGAGGCACAGGGATCTCCTCTGTAACAATGATCAGCGAGGCACAGGGATCTCCCCTCAGTAAGAATGATCAGCGAGGCACAGGGATCTCCCCTCAGTAACAATGATCAGCGAGGCACAGGGATCTCCCCTCAGTAACAATGATCAGCGAGGCACAGGGATCTCCCCTCAGTTACAATGATCAGCGAGGCACAGGGATCTCCTCTGTAACAATGATCAGCGAGGCACAGGGATCTCCCCTCAGTAACAATGATCAGCGAGGCACAGTGATCCCCTCAGTAACAATGATCAGCGAGGCACAGGGATCTCCTCAGTAACAACGATCAGTGAGGCACAGGGATCTCCCCTCAGTAACAATGTTCAGCGAGGCACAGGGATCTCTCCTCGTAACACTGATCAGCGAGGCAGTGGGATCTCCTCAGTAACAACGATCAGCGAGGCACAGGGATCTCTCCTAGTAACAATGATCAGCGAGGCACAGTGATCCCCTCAGTAACAATGATCAGCGAGGCACAGGGATCTCCCCTCAGTAACAATGATCAGCGAGGCACAGGGATCTCCCCTCAGTAACAATGATCAGCGAGGCACAGGGATCTATCCTCAGTTACAATGATCAGCGAGCACAGGGATCTCCCCTCAGTAACAATGATCAGCGAGGCACAGGGATCTCCTCAGTAACAATGATCAGTGAGGCACAGGGATCTCCCCTCAGTAACAATGATCAGCGAGGCACAGGGATCTCCCCTCAGTAACAATGATCAGCGATGCACAGGGATCTCCCCTCAGTAACAATGATCAGCGAGGCACAGGGATCTCCTCTCAGCAACAATGATCAGTGAGGCACAGGAATCTCCTCAGTAACAATGATCAGCGAGGCACAGGGATCTCCCCTCAGAAACAATGATCGGCGAGGCACAGGGATCTTCCCTCAGTAACAATGATCAGTGAGGCACAGGGATCTCCCCTCAGTAACAATGATCGGCGAGGCACAGGGATCTCCCCTCAGCAACAATGATCACCGAGGCACAGGGATCTCCTCAGTAACAATGATCAGCGAGGCACAGGGATCTCCCCTCAGAAACAATGATCACTGAGGCACAGGGATCTCTCCTAGTAACAATGATCAGCGAGGCACAGGGATCTCCCCTCAGTAACAATGATCAGCGAGGCACAGGGATCTCCCCTCAGTAACAATGATCAGCGAGGCACAGGGATCTCCTCAGTAACAATGATCAGCGAGGCACAGGGATCTCCCCTCAGTAACAATGATCAGTGAGGCACAGGGATCTCCCCTCAGTAACAATGATCAGTGAGGCACAGGGATCTCCCCTCAGTAACAATGATCAGTGAAGCACAGGGATCTCCCCTCAGTAACAATGATCAGTGAGGCACAGGGATCTCCCCTCAGTAACAATGATCAGTGAGGCAGAGGGATCTCCCCTCAGTAACAATGATCAGTGAGGCACAGGGATCTCCTCTCTGTAACAATGATCAGCGAGGCACAGGGATCTCTCCTCAGTAACAATGATCAGCGAGGCACAGGGATCTCCCCTCAATAACAATGATCAGCGAGGCACAGGGATCTCCCCTCAGTAACAATGATCAGAGAGGCACAGGGATCTCCCCTCAGCAACAATGATCATTGAGGCACAGGGATCTCCCTCAGTAAAAATGATCAGCGAGGCACAGGGATCTCCTCTGTAACAATGATCAGCGAGGCACAGGGATCTCCCCTCAGTAACAATGATCAGCGAGGCACAGGGATCTCCCCTCAGTAACAATGATCAGCGAGGCACAGGGATCTCCCCTCAGGAACAATGATCAGCGAGGCACAGGGATCTCCTCTGTAACAATGATCAGCGAGGCACAGGGATCTCCCCTCAGTAACAATGATCAGCGAGGCACAGTGATCCCGTCAGTAACAATGATCAGCGAGGCACAGGAATCTCCTCAGTAACAATGATCAGCGAGGCACAGGGATCTCCCCTCAGAAACAATGATCGGCGAGGCACAGGGATCTTCCCTCAGTAACAATGATCAGTGAGGCACAGGGATCTCCCCTCAGTAACAATGATCGGCGAGGCACAGGGATCTCCCCTCAGCAACAATGATCACCGAGGCACAGGGATCTCCTCAGTAACAATGATCAGCGAGGCACAGGGATCTCCCCTCAGAAACAATGATCACTGAGGCACAGGGATCTCTCCTAGTAACAATGATCAGCGAGGCACAGGGATCTCCCCTCAGTAACAATGATCAGCGAGGCACAGGGATCTCCCCTCAGTAACAATGATCAGCGAGGCACAGGGATCTCCCCTCAGTAACAATGATCAGCGAGGCACAGGGATCTCCTCTGTAACAATGATCAGCGAGGCACAGGGATCTCCCCTCAGTAACAATGATCAGCGAGGCACAGTGATCCCGTCAGTAACAATGATCAGCGAGGCACAGGGATCTCCTCAGTAACAACGATCAGTGAGGCACAGGGATCTCCCCTCAGTAACAATGTTCAGCGAGGCACAGGGATCTCTCCTAGTAACACTGATCAGCGAGGCAGTGGGATCTCCTCAGTAACAACGATCAGCGAGGCACAGGGATCTCTCCTAGTAACAATGATCAGCGAGGCACAGTGATCCCCTCAGTAACAATGATCAGCGAGGCACAGGGATCTATCCTCAGTAACAATGATCAGCGAGCAGAGGGATCTCCCCTCAGTAACAATGATAAGCGAGGCACAGGGATCTCCTCAGTAACAATGATCAGCGAGGCACAGGGATCTCCCCTCAGTAACAATGATCAGCGGGCACAGTGATCTCCCCTCAGTAACAATGATCAGTGAGGCACAGGGATCTCCCCTCAGTAACAATCATCAGCGAGGCACAGGGATCTCCCCTCAGTAACAATGATCAGCGAGGCACAGGGATCTCCCCTCAGTAACAATGATCAGTGAGCACAGGTATCTCCCCTCAGTAACAATGATCAGTGAGGCACAGGGATCTACCCTCAGTAACAATGATCAGCGAGGCACAGGGATCTCCCCTCAGAAACAATGATCAGCGAGGCACGGGGATCTCTCCTAGTAACAATGATCAGCCAGGCACAGGGATCTCCCCTCAGTAACAATGATCAGCGAGGCACAGGGATCTCCCCTCAGTAACAATGATCAGCGAGGCACAGTGATCCCCTAAGTAACAATGATCAGCGAGGCACAGGGATCTATCCTCAGTAACAATGATCAGCGAGCACAGGGATCTCCCCTCAGTAACAATGATAAGCGAGGCACAGGGATCTCCTCAGTAACAATGATCAGTGAGGCACAGGGATCTCTCCTCAGTAACAATGATCAGCGAGGCACAGGGATCTCCCCTCAGTAACAATGATCAGCGGGCACAGTGATCTCCCCTCAGTAACAATGATCAGTGAGGCACAGGGATCTCCCCTCAGTAACAATGATCAGCGAGGCACAGGGATCTCCCCTCAGTAACAATGATCAGCGAGGCACAGGGATCTCCCCTCAGTAACAATGATCAGTGAGCACAGGTATCTCCCCTCAGTAACAATTATCAGTGAGGCCCAGGGATCTACCCTCAGTAACAATGATCAGCGAGGCACAGGGATCTCCCCTCAGAAACAATGATCAGCGAGGCACAGGGATCTCTCCTAGTAACAATGATCAGCGAGGCACAGGGATCTCCCCTCAGTAACAATGATCAGCGAGGCACAGGGATCTCCCCTCAGTAACAATGATCAGTGAGGGAGAGGGATCTCCCCTCAGTAACAATGATCAGTGAGTCACAGGGATCTCCTCTCAGTAACAATGATCAGCGAGGCACAGGGATCTCTCCTCAGTAACAATGATCAGCGAGGCACAGGGATCTCCCCTCAATAACAATGATCAGCGAGGCACAGGGATCTCCCCTCAGTAACAATGATCAGAGAGGCACAGGGATATCCCCTCAGCAACAATGATCAGTGAGGCACAGGGATCTCCCTCAGTAACAATGATCAGCGAGGCACAGGGATCTCCTCTGTAACAATGATCAGCGAGGCACAGGGATCTCCCCTCAGTAAGAATGATCAGCGAGGCACAGGGATCTCCCCTCAGTAACAATGATCAGCGAGGCACAGGGATCTCCCCTCAGTAACAATGATCAGCGAGGCACAGGGATCTCCCCTCAGTTACAATGATCAGCGAGGCACAGGGATCTCCTCTGTAACAATGATCAGCGAGGCACAGGGATCTCCCCTCAGTAACAATGATCAGCGAGGCACAGTGATCCCCTCAGTAACAATGATCAGCGAGGCACAGGGATCTCCTCAGTAACAACGATCAGTGAGGCACAGGGATCTCCCCTCAGTAACAATGTTCAGCGAGGCACAGGGATCTCTCCTAGTAACACTGATCAGCGAGGCAGTGGGATCTCCTCAGTAACAACGATCAGCGAGGCACAGGGATCTCTCCTAGTAACAATGATCAGCGAGGCACAGTGATCCCCTCAGTAACAATGATCAGCGAGGCACAGGGATCTCCCCTCAGTAACAATGATCAGCGAGGCACAGGGATCTCCCCTCAGTAACAATGATCAGCGAGGCACAGGGATCTATCCTCAGTTACAATGATCAGCGAGCACAGGGATCTCCCCTCAGTAACAATGATCAGCGAGGCACAGGGATCTCCTCAGTAACAATGATCAGTGAGGCACAGGGATCTCCCCTCAGTAACAATGATCAGCGAGGCACAGGGATCTCCCCTCAGTAACAATGATCAGCGATGCACAGGGATCTCCCCTCAGTAACAATGATCAGCGAGGCACAGGGATCTCCTCTCAGCAACAATGATCAGTGAGGCACAGGAATCTCCTCAGTAACAATGATCAGCGAGGCACAGGGATCTCCCCTCAGAAACAATGATCGGCGAGGCACAGGGATCTTCCCTCAGTAACAATGATCAGTGAGGCACAGGGATCTCCCCTCAGTAACAATGATCGGCGAGGCACAGGGATCTCCCCTCAGCAACAATGATCACCGAGGCACAGGGATCTCCTCAGTAACAATGATCAGCGAGGCACAGGGATCTCCCCTCAGAAACAATGATCACTGAGGCACAGGGATCTCTCCTAGTAACAATGATCAGCGAGGCACAGGGATCTCCCCTCAGTAACAATGATCAGCGAGCCACAGGGATCTCCCCTCAGTAACAATGATCAGCGAGGCACAGGGATCTCCTCAGTAACAATGATCAGCGAGGCACAGGGATCTCCCCTCAGTAACAATGATCAGTGAGGCACAGGGATCTCCCCTCAGTAACAATGATCAGTGAGGCACAGGGATCTCCCCTCAGTAACAATGATCAGTGAAGCACAGGGATCTCCCCTCAGTAACAATGATCAGTGAGGCACAGGGATCTCCCCTCAGTAACAATGATCAGTGAGGCAGAGGGATCTCCCCTCAGTAACAATGATCACTGAGGCACAGGGATCTCCTCTCTGTAACAATGATCAGCGAGGCACAGGGATCTCTCCTCAGTAACAATGATCAGCGAGGCACAGGGATCTCCCCTCAATAACAATGATCAGCGAGGCACAGGGATCTCCCCTCAGTAACAATGATCAGAGAGGCACAGGGATCTCCCCTCAGCAACAATGATCATTGAGGCACAGGGATCTCCCTCAGTAAAAATGATCAGCGAGGCACAGGGATCTCCTCTGTAACAATGATCAGCGAGGCACAGGGATCTCCCCTCAGTAACAATGATCAGCGAGGCACAGGGATCTCCCCTCAGTAACAATGATCAGCGAGGCACAGGGATCTCCCCTCAGGAACAATGATCAGCGAGGCACAGGGATCTCCTCTGTAACAATGATCAGCGAGGCACAGGGATCTCCCCTCAGTAACAATGATCAGCGAGGCACAGTGATCCCGTCAGTAACAATGATCAGCGAGGCACAGGAATCTCCTCAGTAACAATGATCAGCGAGGCACAGGGATCTCCCCTCAGAAACAATGATCGGCGAGGCACAGGGATCTTCCCTCAGTAACAATGATCAGTGAGGCACAGGGATCTCCCCTCAGTAACAATGATCGGCGAGGCACAGGGATCTCCCCTCAGCAACAATGATCACCGAGGCACAGGGATCTCCTCAGTAACAATGATCAGCGAGGCACAGGGATCTCCCCTCAGAAACAATGATCACTGAGGCACAGGGATCTCTCCTAGTAACAATGATCAGCGAGGCACAGGGATCTCCCCTCAGTAACAATGATCAGCGAGGCACAGGGATCTCCCCTCAGTAACAATGATCAGCGAGGCACAGGGATCTCCCCTCAGTAACAATGATCAGCGAGGCACAGGGATCTCCTCTGTAACAATGATCAGCGAGGCACAGGGATCTCCCCTCAGTAACAATGATCAGCGAGGCACAGTGATCCCGTCAGTAACAATGATCAGCGAGGCACAGGGATCTCCTCAGTAACAACGATCAGTGAGGCACAGGGATCTCCCCTCAGTAACAATGTTCAGCGAGGCACAGGGATCTCTCCTAGTAACACTGATCAGCGAGGCAGTGGGATCTCCTCAGTAACAACGATCAGCGAGGCACAGGGATCTCTCCTAGTAACAATGATCAGCGAGGCACAGTGATCCCCTCAGTAACAATGATCAGCGAGGCACAGGGATCTATCCTCAGTAACAATGATCAGCGAGCAGAGGGATCTCCCCTCAGTAACAATGATAAGCGAGGCACAGGGATCTCCTCAGTAACAATGATCAGTGAGGCACAGGGATCTCTCCTCAGTAACAATGATCAGCGAGGCACAGGGATCTCCCCTCAGTAACAATGATCAGCGGGCACAGTGATCTCCCCTCAGTAACAATGATCAGTGAGGCACAGGGATCTCCCCTCAGTAACAATGATCAGCGAGGCACAGGGATCTCCCCTCAGTAACAATGATCAGCGAGGCACAGGGATCTCCCCTCAGTAACAATGATCAGTGAGCACAGGTATCTCCCCTCAGTAACAATGATCAGTGAGGCACAGGGATCTACCCTCAGTAACAATGATCAGCGAGGCACAGGGATCTCCCCTCAGAAACAATGATCAGCGAGGCACAGGGATCTCTCCTAGTAACAATGATCAGCCAGGCACAGGGATCTCCCCTCAGTAACAATGATCAGCGAGGCACAGGGATCTCCCCTCAGTAACAATGATCAGCGAGGCACAGTGATCCCCTCAGTAACAATGATCAGCGAGGCACAGGGATCTATCCTCAGTAACAATGATCAGCGAGCACAGGGATCTCCCCTCAGTAACAATGATAAGCGAGGCACAGGGATCTCCTCAGTAACAATGATCAGTGAGGCACAGGGATCTCTCCTCAGTAACAATGATCAGCGAGGCACAGGGATCTCCCCTCAGTAACAATGATCAGCGGGCACAGTGATCTCCCCTCAGTAACAATGATCAGTGAGGCACAGGGATCTCCCCTCAGTAACAATGATCAGCGAGGCACAGGGATCTCCCCTCAGTAACAATGATCAGCGAGGCACAGGGATCTCCCCTCAGTAACAATGATCAGTGAGCACAGGTATCTCCCCTCAGTAACAATGATCAGTGAGGCACAGGGATCTACCCTCAGTAACAATGATCAGCGAGGCACAGGGATCTCCCCTCAGAAACAATGATCAGCGAGGCACAGGGATCTCTCCTAGTAACAATGATCAGCGAGGCACAGGGATCTCCCCTCAGTAACAATGATCAGCGAGGCACAGGGATCTCCCCTCAGTAACAATGATCAGCGAGGCACAGGGATCTCCCCTCAGTAACAATGATCAGCGAGGCACAGGGATCTCCCCTCAGTAACAATGATCAGCGAGGCACAGGGATCTCCTCTGTAACAATGATCAGCGAGGCACAGGGATCTCCCCTCAGTAACAATGATCAGCGAGGCACAGTGATCCCCTCAGTAACAATGATCAGCGAGGCACAGGGATCTCCTCAGTAACAACGATCAGTGAGGCACAGGGATCTCCCCTCAGTAACAATGTTCAGCGAGGCACAGGGATCTCTCCTAGTAACACTGATCAGCGAGGCAGTGGGATCTCCTCAGTAACAACGATCAGCGAGGCACAGGGATCTCTCCTAGTAACAATGATCAGCGAGGCACAGTGATCCCCTCAGTAACAATGATCAGCGAGGCACAGGGATCTCCCCTCAGTAACAATGATCAGCGAGGCACAGGGATCTCCCCTCAGTAACAATGATCAGCGAGGCACAGGGATCTATCCTCAGTTACAATGATCAGCGAGCACAGGGATCTCCCCTCAGTAACAATGATCAGCGAGGCACAGGGATCTCCTCAGTAACAATGATCAGTGAGGCACAGGGATCTCCCCTCAGTAACAATGATCAGCGAGGCACAGGGATCTCCCCTCAGTAACAATGATCAGCGATGCACAGGGATCTCCCCTCAGTAACAATGATCAGCGAGGCACAGGGATCTCCTCTCAGCAACAATGATCAGTGAGGCACAGGAATCTCCTCAGTAACAATGATCAGCGAGGCACAGGGATCTCCCCTCAGAAACAATGATCGGCGAGGCACAGGGATCTTCCCTCAGTAACAATGATCAGTGAGGCACAGGGATCTCCCCTCAGTAACAATGATCGGCGAGGCACAGGGATCTCCCCTCAGCAACAATGATCACCGAGGCACAGGGATCTCCTCAGTAACAATGATCAGCGAGGCACAGGGATCTCCCCTCAGAAACAATGATCACTGAGGCACAGGGATCTCTCCTAGTAACAATGATCAGCGAGGCACAGGGATCTCCCCTCAGTAACAATGATCAGCGAGGCACAGGGATCTCCCCTCAGTAACAATGATCAGCGAGGCACAGGGATCTCCTCAGTAACAATGATCAGCGAGGCACAGGGATCTCCCCTCAGTAACAATGATCAGTGAGGCACAGGGATCTCCCCTCAGTAACAATGATCAGTGAGGCACAGGGATCTCCCCTCAGTAACAATGATCAGTGAAGCACAGGGATCTCCCCTCAGTAACAATGATCAGTGAGGCACAGGGATCTCCCCTCAGTAACAATGATCAGTGAGGCAGAGGGATCTCCCCTCAGTAACAATGATCAGTGAGGCACAGGGATCTCCTCTCTGTAACAATGATCAGCGAGGCACAGGGATCTCTCCTCAGTAACAATGATCAGCGAGGCACAGGGATCTCCCCTCAATAACAATGATCAGCGAGGCACAGGGATCTCCCCTCAGTAACAATGATCAGAGAGGCACAGGGATCTCCCCTCAGCAACAATGATCATTGAGGCACAGGGATCTCCCTCAGTAAAAATGATCAGCGAGGCACAGGGATCTCCTCTGTAACAATGATCAGCGAGGCACAGGGATCTCCCCTCAGTAACAATGATCAGCGAGGCACAGGGATCTCCCCTCAGTAACAATGATCAGCGAGGCACAGGGATCTCCCCTCAGGAACAATGATCAGCGAGGCACAGTGATCCCGTCAGTAACAATGATCAGCGAGGCACAGGAATCTCCTCAGTAACAATGATCAGCGAGGCCCAGGGATCTCCCCTCAGAAACAATGATCGGCGAGGCACAGGGATCTTCCCTCAGTAACAATGATCAGTGAGGCACAGGGATCTCCCCTCAGTAACAATGATCGGCGAGGCACAGGGATCTCCCCTCAGCAACAATGATCACCGAGGCACAGGGATCTCCTCAGTAACAATGATCAGCGAGGCACAGGGATCTCCCCTCAGAAACAATGATCACTGAGGCACAGGGATCTCTCCTAGTAACAATGATCAGCGAGGCACAGGGATCTCCCCTCAGTAACAATGATCAGCGAGGCACAGGGATCTCCCCTCAGTAACAATGATCAGCCAGGCACAGGGATCTCCCCTCAGTAACAATGATCAGCGAGGCACAGGGATCTCCTCTGTAACAATGATCAGCGAGGCACAGGGATCTCCCCTCAGTAACAATGATCAGCGAGGCACAGTGATCCCGTCAGTAACAATGATCAGCGAGGCACAGGGATCTCCTCAGTAACAACGATCAGTGAGGCACAGGGATCTCCCCTCAGTAACAATGTTCAGCGAGGCACAGGGATCTCTCCTAGTAACACTGATCAGCGAGGCAGTGGGATCTCCTCAGTAACAACGATCAGCGAGGCACAGGGATCTCTCCTAGTAACAATGATCAGCGAGGCACAGTGATCCCCTCAGTAACAATGATCAGCGAGGCACAGGGATCTATCCTCAGTAACAATGATCAGCGAGCAGAGGGATCTCCCCTCAGTAACAATGATAAGCGAGGCACAGGGATCTCCTCAGTAACAATGATCAGTGAGGCACAGGGATCTCTCCTCAGTAACAATGATCAGCGAGGCACAGGGATCTCCCCTCAGTAACAATGATCAGCGGGCACAGTGATCTCCCCTCAGTAACAATGATCAGTGAGGCACAGGGATCTCCCCTCAGTAACAATGATCAGCGAGGCACAGGGATCTCCCCTCAGTAACAATGATCAGCGAGGCACAGGGATCTCCCCTCAGTAACAATGATCAGTGAGAACAGGTATCTCCCCTCAGTAACAATGATCAGTGAGGCACAGGGATCTACCCTCAGTAACAATGATCAGCGAGGCACAGGGATCTCCCCTCAGAAACAATGATCAGCGAGGCACAGGGATCTCTCCTAGTAACAATGATCAGCGAGGCACAGGGATCTCCCCTCAGTAACAATGATCAGCGAGGCACAGGGATCTCCCCTCAGTAACAATGATCAGCGAGGCACAGTGATCGCCTCAGTAACAATGATCAGCGAGGCACAGGGATCTATCCTCAGTAACAATGATCAGCGAGCACAGGGATCTCCCCTCAGTAACAATGATAAGCGAGGCACAGGGATCTCCTCAGTAACAATGATCAGTGAGGCACAGGGATCTCTCCTCAGTAACAATGATCAGCGAGGCACAGGGATCTCCCCTCAGTAACAATGATCAGCGGGCACAGTGATCTCCCCTCAGTAACAATGATCAGTGAGGCACAGGGATCTCCCCTCAGTAACAATCATCAGCGAGGCACAGGGATCTCCCCTCAGTAACAATGATCAGCGAGGCACAGGGATCTCCCCTCAGTAACAATGATCAGTGAGCACAGGTATCTCCCCTCAGTAACAATGATCAGTGAGGCACAGGGATCTACCCTCAGTAACAATGATCAGCGAGGCACAGGGATCTCCCCTCAGAAACAATGATCAGCGAGGCACAGGGATCTCTCCTAGTAACAATGATCAGCGAGGCACAGGGATCTCCCCTCAGTAACAATGATCAGCGAGGCACAGGGATCTCCCCTCAGTAACAATGATCAGCGAGGCACAGTGATCTCCTCAGTAACAATGATCAGCGAGGCACAGGGATCTCCCCTCAGTAACAATGATCAGTGAGGCACAGGGATCTCCCCTCAGTAACAATGATCAGTGAGGCACAGGGATCTCCCCTCAGTAACAATGATCAGTGAGGCACAGGGATCTCCCCTCAGTAACAATGATCAGTGAGGGAGAGGGATCTCCCCTCAGTAAAAATGATCAGTGACTCACAGGGATCTCCTCTCAGTAACAATGATCAGCGAGGCACAGGGATCTCTCCTCAGTAACAATGATCAGCGAGGCACAGGGATCTCCCCTCAATAACAATGATCAGCGAGGCACAGGGATCTCCCCTCAGTAACAATGATCAGAGAGGCACAGGGATATCCCCTCAGCAACAATGATCAGTGAGGCACAGGGATCTCCCTCAGTAACAATGATCAGCGAGGCACAGGGATCTCCTCTGTAACAATGATCAGCGAGGCACAGGGATCTCCCCTCATTAAGAATGATCAGCGAGGCACAGGGATCTCCCCTCAGTAACAATGATCAGCGAGGCACAGGGATCTCCCCTCAGTAACAATGATCAGCGAGGCACAGGGATCTCCCCTCAGTAACAATGATCAGCGAGGCACAGGGATCTCCTCTGTAACAATGATCAGCGAGGCACAGGGATCTCCCCTCAGTAACAATGATCAGCGAGGCACAGTGATCCCCTCAGTAACAATGATCAGCGAGGCACAGGGATCTCCTCAGTAACAACGATCAGTGAGGCACAGGGATCTCCCCTCAGTAACAATGTTCAGCGAGGCACAGGGATCTCTCCTAGTAACACTGATCAGCGAGGCAGTGGGATCTCCTCAGTAACAACGATCAGCGAGGCACAGGGATCTCTCCTAGTAACAATGATCAGCGAGGCACAGTGATCCCCTCAGTAACAATGATCAGCGAGGCACAGGGATCTCCCCTCAGTAACAATGATCAGCGAGGCACAGGGATCTCCCCTCAGTAACAATGATCAGCGAGGCACAGGGATCTATCCTCAGTTACAATGATCAGCGAGCACAGGGATCTCCCCTCAGTAACAATGATCAGCGAGGCACAGGGATCTCCTCAGTAACAATGATCAGTGAGGCACAGGGATCTCCCCTCAGTAACAATGATCAGCGAGGCACAGGGATCTCCCCTCAGTAACAATGATCAGCGATGCACAGGGATCTCCCCTCAGTAACAATGATCAGCGAGGCACAGGGATCTCCTCTCAGCAACAATGATCAGTGAGGCACAGGAATCTCCTCAGTAACAATGATCAGCGAGGCACAGGGATCTCCCCTCAGAAACAATGATCGGCGAGGCACAGGGATCTTCCCTCAGTAACAATGATCAGTGAGGCACAGGGATCTCCCCTCAGTAACAATGATCGGCGAGGCACAGGGATCTCCCCTCAGCAACAATGATCACCGAGGCACAGGGATCTCCTCAGTAACAATGATCAGCGAGGCACAGGGATCTCCCCTCAGAAACAATGATCACTGAGGCACAGGGATCTCTCCTAGTAACAATGATCAGCGAGGCACAGGGATCTCCCCTCAGTAACAATGATCAGCGAGGCACAGGGATCTCCCCTCAGTAACAATGATCAGCGAGGCACAGGGATCTCCTCAGTAACAATGATCAGCGAGGCACAGGGATCTCCCCTCAGTAACAATGATCAGTGAGGCACAGGGATCTCCCCTCAGTAACAATGATCAGTGAGGCACAGGGATCTCCCCTCAGTAACAATGATCAGTGAAGCACAGGGATCTCCCCTCAGTAACAATGATCAGTGAGGCACAGGGATCTCCCCACAGTAACAATGATCAGTGAGGCAGAGGGATCTCCCCTCAGTAACAATGATCAGTGAGGCACAGGGATCTCCTCTCTGTAACAATGATCAGCGAGGCACAGGGATCTCTCCTCAGTAACAATGATCAGCGAGGCACAGGGATCTCCCCTCAATAACAATGATCAGCGAGGCACAGGGATCTCCCCTCAGTAACAATGATCAGAGAGGCACAGGGATCTCCCCTCAGCAACAATGATCATTGAGGCACAGGGATCTCCCTCAGTAAAAATGATCAGCGAGGCACAGGGATCTCCTCTGTAACAATGATCAGCGAGGCACAGGGATCTCCCCTCAGTAACAATGATCAGCGAGGCACAGGGATCTCCCCTCAGTAACAATGATCAGCGAGGCACAGGGATCTCCCCTCAGGAACAATGATCAGCGAGGCACAGGGATCTCCTCTGTAACAATGATCAGCGAGGCACAGGGATCTCCCCTCAGTAACAATGATCAGCGAGGCACAGTGATCCCGTCAGTAACAATGATCAGCGAGGCACAGGAATCTCCTCAGTAACAATGATCAGCGAGGCACAGGGATCTCCCCTCAGAAACAATGATCGGCGAGGCACAGGGATCTTCCCTCAGTAACAATGATCAGTGAGGCACAGGGATCTCCCCTCAGTAACAATGATCGGCGAGGCACAGGGATCTCCCCTCAGCAACAATGATCACCGAGGCACAGGGATCTCCTCAGTAACAATGATCAGCGAGGCACAGGGATCTCCCCTCAGAAACAATGATCACTGAGGCACAGGGATCTCTCCTAGTAACAATGATCAGCGAGGCACAGGGATCTCCCCTCAGTAACAATGATCAGCGAGGCACAGGGATCTCCTCAGTAACAACGATCAGTGAGGCACAGGGATCTCCCCTCAGTAACAATGTTCAGCGAGGCACAGGGATCTCTCCTAGTAACACTGATCAGCGAGGCAGTGGGATCTCCTCAGTAACAACGATCAGCGAGGCACAGGGATCTCTCCTAGTAACAATGATCAGCGAGGCACAGTGATCCCCTCATTAACAATGATCAGCGAGTCACAGGGATCTCCCCTCAGTAACAATGATCAGCGAGGCACAGGGATCTCCCCTCAGTAACAATGATCAGCGAGGCACAGGGATCTATCCTCAGTAACAATGATCAGCGAGCACAGGGATCTCCCCTCAGTAACAATGATCAGCGAGGCACAGGGATCTCCTCAGTAACAATGATCAGTGAGGCACAGGGATCTCCCCTCAGTAACAATGATCAGCGAGGCACAGGGATCTCCCCTCAGTAACAATGATCAGCGATGCACAGGGATCTCCCCTCAGTAACAATGATCAGCGAGGCACAGGGATCTCCTCTCAGCAACAATGATCAGTGAGGCACAGGAATCTCCTCAGTAACAATGATCAGCGAGGCACAGGGATCTCCCCTCAGAAACAATGATCGGCGAGGCACAGGGATCTTCCCTCAGTAACAATGATCAGTGAGGCACAGGGATCTCCCCTCAGTAACAATGATCGGCGAGGCACAGGGATCTCCCCTCAGCAACAATGATCACCGAGGCACAGGGATCTCCTCAGTAACAATGATCAGCGAGGCACAGGGATCTCCCCTCAGAAACAATGATCACTGAGGCACAGGGATCTCTCCTAGTAACAATGATCAGCGAGGCACAGGGATCTCCCCTCAGTAACAATGATCAGCGAGGCACAGGGATCTCCCCTCAGTAACAATGATCAGCGAGGCACAGGGATCTCCTCAGTAACAATGATCAGCGAGGCACAGGGATCTCCCCTCAGTAACAATGATCAGTGAGGCACAGGGATCTCCCCTCAGTAACAATGATCAGTGAGGCACAGGGATCTCCCCTCAGTAACAATGATCAGTGAAGCACAGGGATCTCCCCTCAGTAACAATGATCAGTGAGGCACAGGGATCTCCCCTCAGTAACAATGATCAGTGAGGCAGAGGGATCTCCCCTCAGTAACAATGATCAGTGAGGCACAGGGATCTCCTCTCTGTAACAATGATCAGCGAGGCACAGGGATCTCTCCTCAGTAACAATGATCAGCGAGGCACAGGGATCTCCCCTCAATAACAATGATCAGCGAGGCACAGGGATCTCCCCTCAGTAACAATGATCAGAGAGGCACAGGGATCTCCCCTCAGCAACAATGATCATTGAGGCACAGGGATCTCCCTCAGTAAAAATGATCAGCGAGGCACAGGGATCTCCTCTGTAACAATGATCAGCGAGGCACAGGGATCTCCCCTCAGTAACAATGATCAGCGAGGCACAGGGATCTCCCCTCAGTAACAATGATCAGCGAGGCACAGGGATCTCCCCTCAGGAACAATGATCAGCGAGGCACAGGGATCTCCTCTGTAACAATGATCAGCGAGGCACAGGGATCTCCCCTCAGTAACAATGATCAGCGAGGCACAGTGATCCCGTCATTAACAATGATCAGCGAGGCACAGGAATCTCCTCAGTAACAATGATCAGCGAGGCACAGGGATCTCCCCTCAGAAACAATGATCGGCGAGGCACAGGGATCTTCCCTCAGTAACAATGATCAGTGAGGCACAGGGATCTCCCCTCAGTAACAATGATCGGCGAGGCACAGGGATCTCCCCTCAGCAACAATGATCACCGAGGCACAGGGATCTCCTCAGTAACAATGATCAGCGAGGCACAGGGATCTCCCCTCAGAAACAATGATCACTGAGGCACAGGGATCTCTCCTAATAACAATGATCAGCGAGGCACAGGGATCTCCCCACAGTAACAATGATCAGCGAGGCACAGGGATCTCCCCTCAGTAACAATGATCAGCGAGGCACAGGGATCTCCTCAGTAACAATGATCAGCGAGGCACAGGGATCTCCCCTCAGTAACAATGATCAGTGAGGCACAGGGATCTCCCCTCAGTAACAATGATCAGTGAGGCACAGGGATCTCCCCTCAGTAACAATGATCAGTGAAGCACAGGGATCTCCCCTCAGTAACAATGATCAGTGAGGCACAGGGATCTCCCCTCAGTAACAATGATCAGTGAGGCAGAGGGATCTCCCCTCAGTAACAATGATCAGTGAGGCACAGGGATCTCCTCTCTGTAACAATGATCAGCGAGGCACAGGGATCTCTCCTCAGTAACAATGATCAGCGAGGCACAGGGATCTCCCCTCAATAACAATGATCAGCGAGGCACAGGGATCTCCCCTCAGTAACAATGATCAGAGAGGCACAGGGATCTCCCCTCAGCAACAATGATCACTGAGGCACAGGGATCTCCCTCAGTAAAAATGATCATTGAGGCACAGGGATCTCCCTCAGTAAAAATGATCAGCGAGGCACAGGGATCTCCTCTGTAACAATGATCAGCGAGGCACAGGGATCTCCCCTCAGTAACAATGATCAGCGAGGCACAGGGATCTCCCCTCAGTAACAATGATCAGCGAGGCACAGGGATCTCCCCTCAGGAACAATGATCAGCGAGGCACAGGGATCTCCTCTGTAACAATGATCAGCGAGGCACAGGGATCTCCCCTCAGTAACAATGATCAGAGAGGCACAGTGATCCCGTCAGTAACAATGATCAGCGAGGCACAGGAATCTCCTCAGTAACAATGATCAGCGAGGCACAGGGATCTCCCCTCAGAAACAATGATCGGCGAGGCACAGGGATCTTCCCTCAGTAACAATGATCAGTGAGGCACAGGGATCTCCCCTCAGTAACAATGATCGGCGAGGCACAGGGATCTCCCCTCAGCAACAATGATCACCGAGGCACAGGGATCTCCTCAGTAACAATGATCAGCGAGGCACAGGGATCTCCCCTCAGAAACAATGATCACTGAGGCACAGGGATCTCTCCTAGTAACAATGATCAGCGAGGCACAGGGATCTCCCCTCAGTAACAATGATCAGCGAGGCACAGGGATCTCCTCAGTAACAACGATCAGTGAGGCACAGGGATCTCCCCTCAGTAACAATGTTCAGCGAGGCACAGGGATCTCTCCTAGTAACACTGATCAGCGAGGCAGTGGGATCTCCTCAGTAACAACGATCAGCGAGGCACAGGGATCTCTCCTAGTAACAATGATCAGCGAGGCACAGTGATCCCCTCAGTAACAATGATCAGCGAGGCACAGGGATCTCCCCTCAGTAACAATGATCAGCGAGGCACAGGGATCTCCCCTCAGTAACAATGATCAGCGAGGCACAGGGATCTATCCTCAGTAACAATGATCAGCGAGCACAGGGATCTCCCCTCAGTAACAATGATCAGCGAGGCACAGGGATCTCCTCAGTAACAATGATCAGTGAGGCACAGGGATCTCCCTCAGTAAAAATGATCAGCGAGGCACAGGGATCTCCTCTGTAACAATGATCAGCGAGGCACAGGGATCTCCCCTCAGTAACAATGATCAGCGAGGCACAGGGATCTCCCCTCAGTAACAATGATCAGCGAGGCACAGGGATCTCCCCTCAGGAACAATGATCAGCGAGGCACAGGGATCTCCTCTGTAACAATGATCAGCGAGGCACAGGGATCTCCCCTCAGTAACAATGATCAGCGAGGCACAGTGATCCCGTCATTAACAATGATCAGCGAGGCACAGGAATCTCCTCAGTAACAATGATCAGCGAGGCACAGGGATCTCCCCTCAGAAACAATGATCGGCGAGGCACAGGGATCTTCCCTCAGTAACAATGATCAGTGAGGCACAGGGATCTCCCCTCAGTAACAATGATCGGCGAGGCACAGGGATCTCCCCTCAGCAACAATGATCACCGAGGCACAGGGATCTCCTCAGTAACAATGATCAGCGAGGCACAGGGATCTACCCTCAGAAACAATGATCACTGAGGCACAGGGATCTCTCCTAATAACAATGATCAGCGAGGCACAGGGATCTCCCCTCAGTAACAATGATCAGCGAGGCACAGGGATCTCCCCTCAGTAACAATGATCAGCGAGGCACAGGGATCTCCTCAGTAACAATGATCAGCGAGGCACAGGGATCTCCCCTCAGTAACAATGATCAGTGAGGCACAGGGATCTCCCCTCAGTAACAATGATCAGTGAGGCACAGGGATCTCCCCTCAGTAACAATGATCAGTGAAGCACAGGGATCTCCCCTCAGTAACAATGATCAGTGAGGCACAGGGATCTCCCCTCAGTAACAATGATCAGTGAGGCAGAGGGATCTCCCCTCAGTAACAATGATCAGTGAGGCACAGGGATCTCCTCTCTGTAACAATGATCAGCGAGGCACAGGGATCTCTCCTCAGTAACAATGATCAGCGAGGCACAGGGATCTCCCCTCAATAACAATGATCAGCGAGGCACAGGGATCTCCCCTCAGTAACAATGATCAGAGAGGCACAGGGATCTCCCCTCAGCAACAATGATCATTGAGGCACAGGGATCTCCCTCAGTAAAAATGATCAGCGAGGCACAGGGATCTCCTCTGTAACAATGATCAGCGAGGCACAGGGATCTCCCCTCAGTAACAATGATCAGCGAGGCACAGGGATCTCCCCTCAGTAACAATGATCAGCGAGGCACAGGGATCTCCCCTCAGGAACAATGATCAGCGAGGCACAGGGATCTCCTCTGTAACAATGATCAGCGAGGCACAGGGATCTCCCCTCAGTAACAATGTTCAGCGAGGCACAGTGATCCCGTCAGTAACAATGATCAGCGAGGCACAGGGATCTCCTCAGTAACAACGATCAGTAAGGCACAGGGATCTCCCCTCAAAAACAATGTTCAGCGAGGCACAGGGATCTCTCCTAGTAACACTGATCAGCGAGGCAGTGGGATCTCCTCAGTAACAATGATCAGCGAGGCACAGGGATCTCCCCTCAGTAACAATGATAGGCGGGCACAGTGATCTCCCCTCAGTAACAATGATCAGTGAGGCACAGGGATCTCCCCTCAGTAACAATGATCAGCGAGGCACAGGGATCTCCCCTCAGTAACAATGATCAGCGAGGCACAGGGATCTCCCCTCAGTAACAATGATCAGTGAGCACAGGTATCTCCCCTCAGTAACAATGATCAGTGAGGCACAGGGATCTACCCTCAGTAACAATGATCAGCGAGGCACAGGGATCTCCCCTCAGAAACAATGATCAGCGAGGCACAGGGATCTCTCCTAGTAACAATGATCAGCGAGGCACAGGGATCTCCCCTCAGTAACAATGATCAGCGAGGCACAGGGATCTCCCCTCAGTAACAATGATCAGCGAGGCACAGTGATCCCCTCAGTAACAATGATCAGCGAGGCACAGGGATCTATCCTCAGTAACAATGATCAGCGAGCACAGGGATCTCCCCTCAGTAACAATGATAAGCGAGGCACAGGGATCTCCTCAGTAACAATGATCGGTGAGGCACAGGGATCTCTCCTCAGTAACAATGATCAGCGAGGCACAGAAATCTCCCCTCAGTAACAATGATCAGCGGGCACAGTGATCTCCCCTCAGTAACAATGATCAGTGAGGCACAGGGATCTCCCCTCAGTAACAATGATCAGCGAGGCACAGGGATCTCCCCTCAGTAACAATGATCAGCGAGGCACAGGGATCTCCCCTCAGTAACAATGATCAGTGAGCACAGGTATCTCCCCTCAGTAACAATGATCAGTGAGGCACAGGGATCTACCCTCAGTAACAATGATCAGCGAGGCACAGGGATCTCCCCTCAGAAACAATGATCAGCGAGGCACAGGGATCTCTCCTAGTAACAATGATCAGCGAGGCACAGGGATCTCCCCTCAGTAACAATGATCAGCGAGGCACAGGGATCTCCCCTCAGTAACAATGATCAGCGAGGCACAGTGATCTCCTCAGTAACAATGATCAGCGAGGCACAGGGATCTCCCCTCAGTAACAATGATCAGTGAGGCACAGGGATCTCCCCTCAGTAACAATGATCAGTGAGGCACAGGGATCTCCCCTCAGTAACAATGATCAGTGAGGCACAGGGATCTCCCCTCAGTAACAATGATCAGTGAGGGAGAGGGATCTCCCCTCAGTAACAATGATCAGTTAGTCACAGGGATCTCCTCTCAGTAACAATGATCAGCGAGGCACAGGGATCTCTCCTCAGTAAAAATGATCAGCGAGGCACAGGGATCTCCCCTCAATAACAATGATCAGCGAGGCACAGGGATCTCCCCTCAGTAACAATGATCAGAGAGGCACAGGGATATCCCCTCAGCAACAATGATCAGTGAGGCACAGGGATCTCCCTCAGTAACAATGATCAGCGAGGCACAGGGATCTCCTCTGTAACAATGATCAGCGAGGCACAGGGATCTCCCCTCAGTAAGAATGATCAGCGAGGCACAGGGATCTCCCCTCAGTAACAATGATCAGCGAGGCACAGGGATCTCCCCTCAGTAACAATGATCAGCGAGGCACAGGGATCTCCCCTCAGTAACAATGATCAGCGAGGCACAGGGATCTCCTCTGTAACAATGATCAGCGAGGCACAGGGATCTCCCCTCAGTAACAATGATCAGCGAGGCACAGTGATCCCCTCAGTAACAATGATCAGCGAGGCACAGGGATCTCCTCAGTAACAACGATCAGTGAGGCACAGGGATCTCCCCTCAGTAACAATGTTCAGCGAGGCACAGGGATCTCTCCTAGTAACACTGATCAGCGAGGCAGTGGGATCTCCTCAGTAACAACGATCAGCGAGGCACAGGGATCTCTCCTAGTAACAATGATCAGCGAGGCACAGTGATCCCCTCAGTAACAATGATCAGCGAGGCACAGGGATCTCCCCTCAGTAACAATGATCAGCGAGGCACAGGGATCTCCCCTCAGTAACAATGATCAGCGAGGCACAGGGATCTATCCTCAGTTACAATGATCAGCGAGCACAGGGATCTCCCCTCAGTAACAATGATCAGCGAGGCACAGGGATCTCCTCAGTAACAATGATCAGTGAGGCACAGGGATCTCCCCTCAGTAACAATGATCAGCGATGCACAGGGATCTCCCCTCAGTAACAATGATCAGCGAGGCACAGGGATCTCCTCTCAGCAACAATGATCAGTGAGGCACAGGAATCTCCTCAGTAACAATGATCAGCGAGGCACAGGGATCTCCCCTCAGAAACAATGATCGGCGAGGCACAGGGATCTTCCCTCAGTAACAATGATCAGTGAGGCACAGGGATCTCCCCTCAGTAACAATGATCGGCGAGGCACAGGGATCTCCCCTCAGCAACAATGATCACCGAGGCACAGGGATCTCCTCAGTAACAATGATCAGCTAGGCACAGGGATCTCACCTCAGAAACAATGATCACTGAGGCACAGGGATCTCTCCTAGTAACAATGATCAGCGAGGCACAGGGATCTCCCCTCAGTAACAATGATCAGCGAGGCACAGGGATCTCCTCTGTAACAATGATCAGCGAGGCACAGGGATCTCCCCTCAGTAACAATGATCAGCGAGGCACAGTGATCCCCTCAGTAACAATGATCAGCGAGGCACAGGGATCTCCTCAGTAACAACGATCAGTGAGGCACAGGGATCTCCCCTCAGTAACAATGTTCAGCGAGGCACAGGGATCTCTCCTAGTAACACTGAGCAGCGAGGCAGTGGGATCTCCTCAGTAACAACGATCAGCGAGGCACAGGGATCTCTCCTAGTAACAATGATCAGCGAGGCACAGTGATCCCCTCAGTAACAATGATCAGCGAGGCACAGGGATCTCCCCTCAGTAACAATGATCAGCGAGGCACAGGGATCTCCCCTCAGTAACAATGATCAGCGAGGCACAGGGATCTATCCTCAGTTACAATGATCAGCGAGCACAGGGATCTCCCCTCAGTAACAATGATCAGCGAGGCACAGGGATCTCCTCAGTAACAATGATCAGTGAGGCACAGGGATCTCCCCTCAGTAACAATGATCAGCGATGCACAGGGATCTCCCCTCAGTAACAATGATCAGCGAGGCACAGGGATCTCCTCTCAGCAACAATGATCAGTGAGGCACAGGAATCTCCTCAGTAACAATGATCAGCGAGGCACAGGGATCTCCCCTCAGAAACAATGATCGGCGAGGCACAGGGATCTTCCCTCAGTAACAATGATCAGTGAGGCACAGGGATCTCCCCTCAGTAACAATGATCGGCGAGGCACAGGGATCTCCCCTCAGCAACAATGATCACCGAGGCACAGGGATCTCCTCAGTAACAATGATCAGCGAGGCACAGGGATCTCCCCTCAGAAACAATGATCACTGAGGCACAGGGATCTCTCCTAGTAACAATGATCAGCGAGGCACAGGGATCTCCCCTCAGTAACAATGATCAGCGAGGCACAGGGATCTCCCCTCAGTAACAATGATCAGCGAGGCACAGGGATCTCCTCAGTAACAATGATCAGCGAGGCACAGGGATCTCCCCTCAGTAACAATGATCAGTGAGGCACAGGGATCTCCCCTCAGTAACAATGATCAGTGAGGCACAGGGATCTCCCCTCAGTAACAATGATCAGTGAAGCACAGGGATCTCCCCTCAGTAACAATGATCAGTGAGGCACAGGGATCTCCCCTCAGTAACAATGATCAGTGAGGCAGAGGGATCTCCCCTCAGTAACAATGATCAGTGAGGCACAGGGATCTCCTCTCTGTAACAATGATCAGCGAGGCACAGGGATCTCTCCTCAGTAACAATGATCAGCGAGGCACAGGGATCTCCCCTCAATAACAATGATCAGCGAGGCACAGGGATCTCCCCTCAGTAACAATGATCAGAGAGGCACAGGGATCTCCCCTCAGCAACAATGATCATTGAGGCACAGGGATCTCCCTCAGTAAAAATGATCAGCGAGGCACAGGGATCTCCTCTGTAACAATGATCAGCGAGGCACAGGGATCTCCCCTCAGTAACAATGATCAGCGAGGCACAAGGATCTCCCCTCAGTAACAATGATCAGCGAGGCACAGGGATCTCCCCTCAGGAACAATGATCAGCGAGGCACAGGGATCTCCTCTGTAACAATGATCAGCGAGGCACAGGGATCTCCCCTCAGTAACAATGATCAGCGAGGCACAGTGATCCCGTCAGTAACAATGATCAGCGAGGCACAGGAATCTCCTCAGTAACAATGATCAGCGAGGCACAGGGATCTCCCCTCAGAAACAATGATCGGCGAGGCACAGGGATCTTCCCTCAGTAACAATGATCAGTGAGGCACAGGGATCTCCCCTCAGTAACAATGATCGGCGAGGCACAGGGATCTCCCCTCAGCAACAATGATCACCGAGGCACAGGGATCTCCTCAGTAACAATGATCAGCGAGGCACAGGGATCTCCCCTCAGAAACAATGATCACTGAGGCACAGGGATCTCTCCTAGTAACAATGATCAGCGAGGCACAGGGATCTCCCCTCAGTAACAATGATCAGCGAGGCACAGGGATCTCCTCTGTAACAACGATCAGTGAGGCACAGGGATCTCCCCTCAGTAACAATGTTCAGCGAGGCACAGGGATCTCTCCTAGTAACACTGATCAGCGAGGCAGTGGGATCTCCTCAGTAACAACGATCAGCGAGGCACAGGGATCTCTCCTAGTAACAATGATCAGCGAGGCACAGTGATCCCCTCAGTAACAATGATCAGCGAGGCACAGGGATCTCCCCTCAGTAACAATGATCAGCGAGGCACAGGGATCTCCCCTCAGTAACAATGATCAGCGAGGCACAGGGATCTATCCTCAGTAACAATGATCAGCGAGCACAGGGATCTCCCCTCAGTAACAATGATCAGCGAGGCACAGGGATCTCCTCAGTAACAATGATCAGTGAGGCACAGGGATCTCCCCTCAGTAACAATGATCAGCGAGGCACAGGGATCTCCCCTCAGTAACAATGATCAGCGATGCACAGGGATCTCCCCTCAGTAACAATGATCAGCGAGGCACAGGGATCTCCTCTCAGCAACAATGATCAGTGAGGCACAGGAATCTCCTCAGTAACAATGATCAGCGAGGCACAGGGATCTCCCCTCAGAAACAATGATCGGCGAGGCACAGGGATCTTCCCTCAGTAACAATGATCAGTGAGGCACAGGGATCTCCCCTCAGTAACAATGATCGGCGAGGCACAGGGATCTCCCCTCAGCAACAATGATCACCGAGGCACAGGGATCTCCTCAGTAACAATGATCAGCGAGGCACAGGGATCTCCCCTCAGAAACAATGATCACTGAGGCACAGGGATCTCTCCTAGTAACAATGATCAGCGAGGCACAGGGATCTCCCCTCAGTAACAATGATCAGCGAGGCACAGGGATCTCCCCTCAGTAACAATGATCAGCGAGGCACAGGGATCTCCTCAGTAACAATGATCAGCGAGGCACAGGGATCTCCCCTCAGTAACAATGATCAGTGAGGCACAGGGATCTCCCCTCAGTAACAATGATCAGTGAGGCACAGGGATCTCCCCTCAGTAACAATGATCAGTGAAGCACAGGGATCTCCCCTCAGTAACAATGATCAGTGAGGCACAGGGATCTCCCCTCAGTAACAATGATCAGTGAGGCAGAGGGATCTCCCCTCAGTAACAATGATCAGTGAGGCACAGGGATCTCCTCTCTGTAACAATGATCAGCGAGGCACAGGGATCTCTCCTCAGTAACAATGATCAGCGAGGCACAGGGATCTCCCCTCAATAACAATGATCAGCGAGGCACAGGGATCTCCCCTCAGTAACAATGATCAGAGAGGCACAGGGATCTCCCCTCAGTAACAATGATCAGCGAGGCACAGGGATCTCCTCAGTAACAATGATCAGCGAGGCACAGGGATCTCCCCTCAGTAACAATGATCAGTGAGGCACAGGGATCTCCCCTCAGTAACAATGATCAGTGAGGCACAGGGATCTCCCCTCAGTAACAATGATCAGTGAAGCACAGGGATCTCCCCTCAGTAACAATGATCAGTGAGGCACAGGGATCTCCCCTCAGTAACAATGATCAGTGAGGCAGAGGGATCTCCCCTCAGTAACAATGATCAGTGAGGCACAGGGATCTCCTCTCTGTAACAATGATCAGCGAGGCACAGGGATCTCTCCTCAGTAACAATGATCAGCGAGGCACAGGGATCTCCCCTCAATAACAATGATCAGCGAGGCACAGGGATCTCCCCTCAGTAACAATGATCAGAGAGGCACAGGGATCTCCCCTCAGCAACAATGATCATTGAGGCACAGGGATCTCCCTCAGTAAAAATGATCAGCGAGGCACAGGGATCTCCTCTGTAACAATGATCAGCGAGGCACAGGGATCTCCCCTCAGTAACAATGATCAGCGAGGCACAAGGATCTCCCCTCAGTAACAATGATCAGCGAGGCACAGGGATCTCCCCTCAGGAACAATGATCAGCGAGGCACAGGGATCTCCTCTGTAACAATGATCAGCGAGGCACAGGGATCTCCCCTCAGTAACAATGATCAGCGAGGCACAGTGATCCCGTCAGTAACAATGATCAGCGAGGCACAGGAATCTCCTCAGTAACAATGATCAGCGAGGCACAGGGATCTCCCCTCAGAAACAATGATCGGCGAGGCACAGGGATCTTCCCTCAGTAACAATGATCAGTGAGGCACAGGGATCTCCCCTCAGTAACAATGATCGGCGAGGCACAGGGATCTCCCCTCAGCAACAATGATCACCGAGGCACAGGGATCTCCTCAGTAACAATGATCAGCGAGGCACAGGGATCTCCCCTCAGAAACAATGATCACTGAGGCACAGGGATCTCTCCTAGTAACAATGATCAGCGAGGCACAGGGATCTCCCCTCAGTAACAATGATCAGCGAGGCACAGGGATCTCCTCTGTAACAACGATCAGTGAGGCACAGGGATCTCCCCTCAGTAACAATGTTCAGCGAGGCACAGGGATCTCTCCTAGTAACACTGATCAGCGAGGCAGTGGGATCTCCTCAGTAACAACGATCAGCGAGGCACAGGGATCTCTCCTAGTAACAATGATCAGCGAGGCACAGTGATCCCCTCAGTAACAATGATCAGCGAGGTACAGGGATCTCCCCTCAGTAACAATGATCAGCGAGGCACAGGGATCTCCCCTCAGTAACAATGATCAGCGAGGCACAGGGATCTATCCTCAGTAACAATGATCAGCGAGCACAGGGATCTCCCCTCAGTAACAATGATCAGCGAGGCACAGGGATCTCCTCAGTAACAATGATCAGTGAGGCACAGGGATCTCCCCTCAGTAACAATGATCAGCGAGGCACAGGGATCTCCCCTCAGTAACAATGATCAGCGATGCACAGGGATCTCCCCTCAGTAACAATGATCAGCGAGGCACAGGGATCTCCTCTCAGCAACAATGATCAGTGAGGCACAGGAATCTCCTCAGTAACAATGATCAGCGAGGCACAGGGATCTCCCCTCAGAAACAATGATCGGCGAGGCACAGGGATCTTCCCTCAGTAACAATGATCAGTGAGGCACAGGGATCTCCCCTCAGTAACAATGATCGGCGAGGCACAGGGATCTCCCCTCAGCAACAATGATCACCGAGGCACAGGGATCTCCTCAGTAACAATGATCAGCGAGGCACAGGGATCTCCCCTCAGAAACAATGATCACTGAGGCACAGGGATCTCTCCTAGTAACAATGATCAGCGAGGCACAGGGATCTCCCCTCAGTAACAATGATCAGCGAGGCACAGGGATCTCCCCTCAGTAACAATGATCAGCGAGGCACAGGGATCTCCTCAGTAACAATGATCAGCGAGGCACAGGGATCTCCCCTCAGTAACAATGATCAGTGAGGCACAGGGATCTCCCCTCAGTAACAATGATCAGTGAGGCACAGGGATCTCCCCTCAGTAACAATGATCAGTGAAGCACAGGGATCTCCCCTCAGTAACAATGATCAGTGAGGCACAGGGATCTCCCCTCAGTAACAATGATCAGTGAGGCAGAGGGATCTCCCCTCAGTAACAATGATCAGTGAGGCACAGGGATCTCCTCTCTGTAACAATGATCAGCGAGGCACAGGGATCTCTCCTCAGTAACAATGATCAGCGAGGCACAGGGATCTCCCCTCAATAACAATGATCAGCGAGGCACAGGGATCTCCCCTCAGTAACAATGATCAGAGAGGCACAGGGATCTCCCCTCAGCAACAATGATCATTGAGGCACAGGGATCTCCCTCAGTAAAAATGATCAGCGAGGCACAGGCATCTCCTCTGTAACAATGATCAGCGAGGCACAGGGATCTCCCCTCAGTAACAATGATCAGCGAGGCACAGGGATCTCCCCTCAGTAACAATGATCAGCGAGGCACAGGGATCTCCCCTCAGGAACAATGATCAGCGAGGCACAGGGATCTCCTCTGTAACAATGATCAGCGAGGCACAGGGATCTCCCCTCAGTAACAATGATCAGCGAGGCACAGTGATCCCGTCAGTAACAATGATCAGCGAGGCACAGGAATCTCCTCAGTAACAATGATCAGCGAGGCACAGGGATCTCCCCTCAGAAACAATGATCGGCGAGGCACAGGGATCTTCCCTCAGTAACAATGATCAGTGAGGCACAGGGATCTCCCCTCAGTAACAATGATCGGCGAGGCACAGGGATCTCCCCTCAGCAACAATGATCACCGAGGCACAGGGATCTCCTCAGTAACAATGATCAGCGAGGCACAGGGATCTCCCCTCAGAAACAATGATCACTGAGGCACAGGGATCTCTCCTAATAACAATGATCAGCGAGGCACAGGGATCTCCCCTCAGTAACAATGATCAGCGAGGCACAGGGATCTCCCCTCAGTAACAATGATCAGCGAGGCACAGGGATCTCCTCAGTAACAATGATCAGCGAGGCACAGGGATCTCCCCTCAGTAACAATGATCAGTGAGGCACAGGGATCTCCCCTCAGTAACAATGATCAGTGAGGCACAGGGATCTCCCCTCAGTAACAATGATCAGTGAAGCACAGGGATCTCCCCTCAGTAACAATGATCAGTGAGGCACAGGGATCTCCCCTCAGTAACAATGATCAGTGAGGCAGAGGGATCTCCCCTCAGTAACAATGATCAGTGAGGCACAGGGATCTCCTCTCTGTAACAATGATCAGCGAGGCACAGGGATCTCTCCTCAGTAACAATGATCAGCGAGGCACAGGGATCTCCCCTCAATAACAATGATCAGCGAGGCACAGGGATCTCCCCTCAGTAACAATGATCAGAGAGGCACAGGGATCTCCCCTCAGCAACAATGATCATTGAGGCACAGGGATCTCCCTCAGTAAAAATGATCAGCGAGGCACAGGGATCTCCTCTGTAACAATGATCAGCGAGGCACAGGGATCTCCCCTCAGTAACAATGATCAGCGAGGCACAGGGATCTCCCCTCAGTAACAATGATCAGCGAGGCACAGGGATCTCCCCTCAGGAACAATGATCAGCGAGGCACAGGGATCTCCTCTGTAACAATGATCAGCGAGGCACAGGGATCTCCCCTCAGTAACAATGATCAGCGAGGCACAGTGATCCCGTCAGTAACAATGATCAGCGAGGCACAGGGATCTCCTCAGTAACAACGATCAGTAAGGCACAGGGATCTCCCCTCAAAAACAATGTTCAGCGAGGCACAGGGATCTCTCCTAGTAACACTGATCAGCGAGGCAGTGGGATCTCCTCAGTAACAACGATCAGCGAGGCACAGGGATCTCTCCTAGTAACAATGATCAGCGAGGCACAGTGATCCCCTCAGTAACAATGATCAGCGAGGCACAGGGATCTCTCCTCAGTAACAATGATCAGCGAGGCACAGGGATCTCCCCTCAGTAACAATGATCAGCGAGGCACAGGGATCTATCCTCAGTAACAATGATCAGCGAGCACAGGGATCTCCCCTCAGTAACAATGATAAGCGAGGCACAGGGATCTCCTCAGTAACAATGATCAGTGAGGCACAGGGAACTCTCCTCAGTAACAATGATCAGCGAGGCACAGGGATCTCCCCTCAGTAACAATGATCAGCGGGCACAGTGATCTCCCCTCAGTAACAATGATCAGTGAGGCACGGGGATCTCCCCTCAGTAACAATGATCAGCGAGGCACAGGGATCTCCCCTCAGTAACAATGATCAGCGAGGCACAGGGATCTCCCCTCAGTAACAATGATCAGTGAGCACAGGTATCTCGCCTCAGTAACAATGATCAGTGAGGCACAGGGATCTACCCTCAGTAACAATGATCAGCGAGGCACAGGGATCTCCCCTCAGAAACAATGATCAGCGAGGCACAGGGATCTCTCCTAGTAACAATGATCAGCGAGGCACAGGGATCTCCCCTCAGTAACAATGATCAGCGAGGCACAGGGATCTCCCATCAGTAACAATGATCAGCGAGGCACAGTGATCTCCTCAGTAACAATGATCAGCGAGGCACAGGGATCTCCCCTCAGTAACAATGATCAGTGAGGCACAGGGATCTCCCCTCAGTAACAATGATCAGTGAGGCACAGGGATCTCCCCTCAGTAACAATGATCAGTGAGGCACAGGGATCTCCCCTCAGTAACAATGATCAGTGAGGGAGAGGGATCTCCCCTCAGTAACAATGATCAGTGAGTCACAGGGATCTCCTCTCAGTAACAATGATCAGCGAGGCACAGGGATCTCTCCTCAGTAACAATGATCAGCGAGGCACAGGGATCTCCCCTCAATAACAATGATCAGCGAGGCACAGGGATCTACCCTCAGTAACAATGATCAGAGAGGCACAGGGATATCCCCTCAGCAACAATGATCAGTGAGGCACAGGGATCTCCCTCAGTAACAATGATCAGCGAGGCACAGGGATCTCCTCTGTAACAATGATCAGCGAGGCACAGGGATCTCCCCTCAGTAAGAATGATCAGCGAGGCACAGGGATCTCCCCTCAGTAACAATGATCAGCGAGGCACAGGGATCTCCCCTCAGTAACAATGATCAGCGAGGCACAGGGATCTCCCCTCAGTAACAATGATCAGCGAGGCACAGGGATCACCTCTGTAACAATGATCAGCGAGGCACAGGGATCTCCCCTCAGTAACAATGATCAGCGAGGCACAGTGATCCCCTCAGTAACAATGATCAGCGAGGCACAGGGATCTCCCCTCAGAAACAATGATCAGCGAGGCACAGGGATCTCTCCTAGTAACAATGATCAGCGAGGCACAGGGATCTCCCCTCAGTAACAATGATCAGCGAGGCACAGGGATCTCCCATCAGTAACAATGATCAGCGAGGCACAGTGATCTCCTCAGTAACAATGATCAGCGAGGCACAGAGATCTCCCCTCAGTAACAATGATCAGTGAGGCACAGGGATCTCCCCTCAGTAACAATGATCAGTGAGGCACAGGGATCTCCCCTCAGTAACAATGATCAGTGAGGCACAGGGATCTCCCCTCAGTAACAATGATCAGTGAGGGAGTGGGATCTCCCCTCAGTAACAATGATCAGTGAGTCACAGGGATCTCCTCTCAGTAACAATGATCAGCGAGGCACAGGGATCTCTCCTCAGTAACAATGATCAGCGAGGCACAGGGATCTCCCCTCAATAACAATGATCAGCGAGGCACAGGGATCTACCCTCAGTAACAATGATCAGAGAGGCACAGGGATATCCCCTCAGCAACAATGATCAGTGAGGCACAGGGATCTCCCTCAGTAACAATGATCAGCGAGGCACAGGGATCTCCTCTGTAACAATGATCAGCGAGGCACAGGGATCTCCCCTCAGTAAGAATGATCAGCGAGGCACAGGGATCTCCCCTCAGTAACAATGATCAGCGAGGCACAGGGATCTCCCCTCAGTAACAATGATCAGCGAGGCACAGGGATCTCCCCTCAGTAACAATGATCAGCGAGGCACAGGGATCTCCTCTGTAACAATGATCAGCGAGGCACAGGGATCTCCACTCAGTAACAATGATCAGCGAGGCACAGTGATCCCCTCAGTAACAATGATCAGCGAGGCACAGGGATCTCCTCAGTAACAACGATCAGTGAGGCACAGGGATCTCCCCTCAGTAACAATGTTCAGCGAGGCACAGGGATCTCTCCTAGTAACACTGATCAGCGAGGCAGTGGGATCTCCTCAGTAACAACGATCAGCGAGGCACAGGGATCTCTCCTAGTAAAAATGATCAGCGAGGCACAGTGATCCCCTCAGTAACAATGATCAGCGAGGCACATGGATCTCCCCTCAGTAACAATGATCAGCGAGGCACAGGGATCTCCCCTCAGTAACAATGATCAGCGAGGCACAGGGATCTATCCTCAGTAACAATGATCAGCGAGCACAGGGATCTCCCCTCAGTAACAATGATCAGCGAGGCACAGGGATCTCCTCAGTAACAATGATCAGTGAGGCACAGGGATCTCCCCTCAGTAACAATGATCAGCGAGGCACAGGGATCTCCCCTCAGTAACAATGATCAGCGATGCACAGTGATCTCCCCTCAGTAACAATGATCAGCGAGGCACAGGGATCTCCTCTCAGCAACAATGATCAGTGAGGCACAGGAATCTCCTCAGTAGCAATGATCAGCGAGGCACAGGGATCTCCCCTCAGTAACAATGATCAGCGAGGCACAGGGATCTCCCCTCAGCAACAATGATCAGCGAGGCACAGGGATCTCTCCTCAGTAACAATGATCAGCGAGGCACAGGGATCTCCCCTCAGTAACAATGATCAGCGAGGCACAGGGATCTCCCCTCAGCAACAATGATCAGCGAGGCACAGGAATCTCCTCAGTAGCAATGATCAGCGAGGCACAGGGATCTCCCCTCAGCAACAATGATCAGCGAGGCACAGGGATCTCTCCTCAGTAGCAATGATCAGCGAGGCACAGGGATCTCCCCTCAGTAACAATGATCAGTGAGGCACAGGGATCTCCCCTCAGTAACAATGATCAGCGAGGCACAGGGATCTCTCCTCAGTAACAATGATCAGCGAGGCACAGGGATCTCCCCTCAGTAACAATGATCAGTGAGGCACAGGGATCTCCCCTCAGTAACAATGATCAGCGAGGCACAGGGATCTCTCCTCAGTAACAATGATCAGCGAGGCACAGGGATCTCCCCTCAGTAACAATGATCAGCGAGGCAAAGGGATCTCCCCTCAGTAACAATGATCAGCGAGGCACAGGGATCTCCCCTCAGTAACAATGATCAGCGAGGCACAGGGATCTCTCCTCAGTAACAATGATCAGCGAGGCACAGGGATCTCCCCTCAGTAACAATGATCAGTGAGGCACAGGGATCTCCCCTCAGTAACAATGATCAGCGAGGCACAGGGATCTCTCCTCAGTAACAATGATCAGCGAGGCACAGGGATCTCTCCTCAGTAACAATGATCAGTGACGCACAGGGATCTCCCCTCAGTAACAATGATCAGCGAGGCACAGGGATCTCCCCTCAGTAACAATGATCAGCGAGGCACAGGGATCTCCACTCAGTAACAATGATCAGCGAGGCACAGGGATCTCTCCTCATTAACAATGATCAGCGAGGCACAGGGATCTCTCCTCAATAACAATGAGCAGCGAAGCACAGGGATCTCTCCTCAGTAACAATGATCAGCGAGGCACAGGGATCTCCCCTCAGTAACAATGATCAGCAAGTACAGGGATCTCCCTCAGTAACAATGATCAGCGAGGCACAGGGATCTCTCCTCAGTAACAATGATCAGTGAGGCACAGGGATCTCTCCTCAGTAACAATGATCAGTGAGGCACAGGGATCTCCCCTCAGTAACAATGATCAGCGAGGCACAGGGATCTCCCCTCAGTAACAATGATCAGCCAGGCACAGGGATCTCCCCTCAGTAACAATGATCAGCGAGGCACAGGGTTCTCCCCTCAGTAACAATGATCAGCGAGGCACAGGGTTCTCCCCTCAGTAACAATGATCAGTGAGGCACAGGGCCCTCCTCAGTAACAATGATCAGTGAGGCACAGGGATCACCCCTCAGTAACAATGATCAGCGAGGCACAGGGATCTCCCCTCAGAAACAATGATCAGCGAGGCACAGGGTTCTCCCCTCAGTAACAATGATCAGTGAGGCACAGGGATCTCTCCTCAGTAACAATGATCAGTGAGGCACAGGGATCTCCTCTCAGTAACAATGATCATCGAGGCACAGGGATCTCCTCAGTAACAATGATCAGCGAGGCACAGGGATCTCCCCTCAGTAACAATGATCAGTGAGACACAGGGATCTCTCCTCAGTAACAATGATCAGTGAGGCACAGGGATCTCCCCTCAGTAACAATGCTCAGCGAGGCACGGGGATCGCTCCTCAGGAACAATGATCAGCGAGGCACAGGGATCTCTCCTCAGTAACAATGATCAGCGAGGCAAAGGGATCTCCCCTCAATAACAATCATCAGCGAGGCACAGTGATCTCCCCTCAGTAACAATGATCAGCGAGGCACAGGGATCTACCCTCAGTAACAATGATCAGCGAGGCACAGGGATCTCCCCTCAGTAACAATGTTCAGCGAGGCACAGGGATCTCCCCTCAGTAACAATGACCAGCGAGGCACAGGGATCTCCTCAGTAACAATGATCAGTGAGGCACAGGGATCTCTCCTCAGTAACAATGATCAGCGAGGCACAGGGATCTCCCCTCAGTAACAATGATCAGCGAGGCACAGGGATCTCCCTCAGTAACAATGATCAGTGAGACACAGGGATCTCTCCTCAGTAACAATGATCAGTGAGGCACAGGGATCTCCCCTCAGTAACAATGCTCAGCGAGGCACAGGGATCGCTCCTCAGCAACAATGATCAGCGAGGCACAGGGATCTCCCCTCAGTAACAGTGATCAGCGAGGCACAGGGATCTCCCCTCAGTAACAATGATCAGCGAGGCACAGGGATCTCTCCTCAGTAACAATAATCAGCGAGGCACAGGGATCTCCCCTCAGTAACAATGATTGGCGAGGCACAGGGATCTCTCTCAGTAACAATGATCAGCGAGGCACAGGGATCTCCCCTCAGTAACAATGATCAGCGAGGCACAGGGATCTCTCCTCAGTAACAATGATCAGCGAGGCACAGGGATCTCCCCTCAGTAACAATGATCAGCGAGGCACAGGGATCTCCCTCAGTAACAATGATCAGTGAGACCCAGGGATCTCTCCTCAGTAACAATGATCAGTGAGGCACAGGGATCTCCCCTCAGTAACAATGCTCAGCGAGGCACAGGGATCGCTCCTCAGCAACAATGATCAGCGAGGCACAGGGATCTCCCCTCAGTAACAATGATCAGCGAGGCACAGGGATCTCTCCTCAGTAACAATGATCAGCGAGGCACAGGGATCTCCCCTCAATAACAATGATCAGCGAGGCACAGGGATCTCCCCTCAGTAACAATGATCAGAGAGGCACAGGGATCTCCCCTCAGCAACAATGATCATTGAGGCACAGGGATCTCCCTCAGTAACAATGATCAGCGAGGCACAGGGATCTCCTCTGTAACAATGATCAGCGAGGCACAGGGATCTCCCCTCAGTAACAATGATCAGAGAGGCACAGGGATCTCCCCTCAGTAACAATGATCAGCGAGGCACAGGGATCTCCCCTCAGGAACAATGATCAGCGAGGCACAGGGATCTCCTCTGTAACAATGATCAGCGAGGCACAGGGATCTCCCCTCAGTAACAATGATCAGCGAGGCACAGTGATCCCGTCAGTAACAATGATCAGCGAGGCACAGGGATCTCCTCAGTAACAACGATCAGTGAGGCACAGGGATCTCCCCTCAGTAACAATGTTCAGCGAGGCACAGGGATCTCTCCTAGTAACACTGATCAGCGAGGCAGTGGGATCTCCTCAGTAACAACGATCGGCGAGGCACAGGGATCTCTCCTAGTAACAATGATCAGCGAGGCACAGTGATCCCCTCAGTAACAATGATCAGCGAGGCACAGGGATCTCTCCTCAGTAACAATGATCAGCGAGGCACAGGGATCTCCCCTCAGTAACAATGATCAGCGAGGCACAGGGATCTATCCTCAGTAACAATGATCAGCGAGCACAGGGATCTCCCCTCAGTAACAATGATAAGCGAGGCACAGGGATCTCCTCAGTAACAATGATCAGTGAGGCACAGGGATCTCTCCTCAGTAACAATGATCAGCGAGGCACAGGGATCTTCCCTCAGTAACAATGATCAGCGGGCACAGTGATCTCCCCTCAGTAACAATGATCAGCGAGGCACAGGGATCTCCCCTCAGTAACAATGATCAGCGAGGCACAGGGATCTCTCCTCAGTAACAATGATCAGCGAGGGATAGGGATCTCCCCTCAGTTACAATGATCAGCGAGCCACAGGGATCTCCCCTCAGTAACAATGATCAGTGAGGCACAGGGATCTCACCTCAGTAACAATGATCAGCGAGGCACAGGGATCTCCCCTCAGTAACAATGCTCAGCGAGGCACAGGGATCTCCCCTCAGTAACAATGATCAGTGAGGCACAGGGATCTCCCCTCAGTAACAATGATCAGCGAGGCACAGGGATCTCCCCTCAGTAACAATGATCAGCGAGGCACAGGGATCTCCCCTCAGTAACAATGATCAGCGAGGCACAGGGATCTCCCCTCATTAACAATGATCAGCGAGGCACAGGGATCTCCCCTCAGTAACAATGATCAGTGAGGCACAGGGATCTCCTCAGTAACAATGATCAGCGAGGCACAGGGATCTCCCCTCAGTAACAATGATCGGCGAGGCACAGGGATCTCCCCTCAGCAACAATGATCAGTGAGGCACAGGGATCTCCCCTCAGCAACAATGATCAGCGAGGCACAGGGATCTCTCCTCAGTAACAATGATCAGCGAGGCACAGGGATCTCCGCTCAGTAACAATGATCGGCGAGGCACAGGGATTTCCCCTCAGTAACAATGATCAGCGAGGCACAGGAATCTCCCTCAGTAACAATGATCAGCGAGGCACAGGGATCTCCCCTCAGTAACAATGATCGGCGAGGCACAGGGCCCTCCTCAGTAACATTGATCAGCGAGGCACAGGAATCTCTCCTCAGTAACAACGATCAGCGAGGCACAGGAATCTCTCCTCAGTAACAATGATCAGCGAGGCACAGGAATCTCTCCTCAGTAACAACGATCAGCGAGGCACAGGAATCTCTCCTCAGTAACAATGATCAGCGAGGCACAGGGATCTCCCCTCAGTAACAGTGATCAGCGAGGCACAGGGATCTCCTCAGTAACAATGATCAGTGAGGCACAGGGATCTCCCCTCAGTAACAACGATCAGCGAGGCACAGGGATCTCCTCAGTAACAATGATCAGCGAGGCACAGGAATCTCTCCTCAGTAACAATGATCAGCGAGGCACAGGAATCTCTCCTCAGTAACAATGATCAGCGAGGCACTGGGATCTCCCCTCAGTAACAATGATCAGTGAGGCACAGGGCCCTCCTCAGTATCAATGATCAGTGAGGCACAGGGATCTCCCCTCAGTAACAATGATCAGCGAGGCACAGGGATCTCCCCTCAGTAACAATGATCAGTGAGGCACAGGGCCCTCCTCAGTAACAATGATCAGCGAGGCACAGGGATCTCCCCTCAGTAACAATGATCAGCGAGGCACAGGGATCTCCTCAGTAACAATGATCAGTGAGGCACAGGGCTCTCCTCAGTAACAATGATCAGAGAGGCACAGGGATCTCCTCAGTAACAATGATTAGCGAGGCACAATGCTCTCCCGTCAGTAACAATGATCAGCGAGGCACAGGGATCTCCACTCAGTAACAATGATCAGTGAGGCACAGGGATCTCCCCTCAGTAACAATGATCGGCGAGGCACAGGGATCTCCCCTCAATAACAATGATCAGTGAGGCACAGGGATCTCTCCTCAGTAACAATGATCAGTGAGGCACAGGGATCTCCCCTCAGTAACAATGATCAGCGAGGCACAGGGATCTCCCCTCAGTAACAATGATCAGCGAGGCACAGGGATCTCTCCTCTGTAACAATGATCAGCGAGGCACAGGGATCTCCCCTCAGTAACAATGATCGGCGAGGCACAGGGATCTCCCTCAGTAACAATGATCAGCGAGGCACAGGGATCTCCCTCAGTAACAATGATCAGTGAGGCACAGGGATCACCCCTCAGTAACAATGATCAGTGAGGCACAGGGATCTCTCCTCAGTAACAATGATCAGTGAGGCACAGGGATCTCCCCTCATTAACAATGATCAGCGAGGCACAGGGATCTCTCCTCAGTAACAATGATCAGCGAGGCACAGGGATCTCCCCTCAGTAACAATGATCAGCGAGGCACAGGGATCTCCCCTCAGTAACAATGATCAGTGAGGCACAGGGATCTCACCTCAGTAACAATGATCAGCGAGGCACAGGGATCGCCCCTCAGTAACAATGATCAGCGAGGCACAGGGATCTCCCCTCAGTAACAATGATCAGTGAGGCACAGGGATCTCCCCTCAGTAACAATGATCAGCGAGGCACAGGGATCTCCCCTCAGTAACAATGATCAGCGAGGCACAGGGATCTCCCCTCAGTAACAATGATCAGCGAGGCACAGGGATCTCCTCTCAGTAACAATGATCAGCGAGGCACAGGGATCTCCCCTCAGTAACAATAATCAGTGAGGCACAGGGATCTCCTCAGTAACAATGATCAGCGAGGCACAGGGATCTCCCCTCAGTAACAATGATCGGCGAGGCACAGGGATCTCCCCTCAGCAACAATGATCAGCGAGGGACAGGGATCTCTCCTCAGTAACAATGATCAGCGAGGCACAGGGATCTCCCCTCAGTAACAATGATCAGCGAGGCACAGGGATCTCCCCTCAGTAACAATGATCAGCGAGGCACAGGAATCTCCCCTCAGTAACAATAATCAGTGAGGCACAGGGATCTCCCCTCAGTAACAATGATCAACGAGGCACAGGGATCTCCCCTCAGTAACAATGATCAGTGAGGCACAGGGCCCTCCTCAGTAACAATGATCAGCGAGGCACAGGGATCTCCCCTCAGTAACAATGATCAGCGAGGCACAGGGATCTCCCCGCAGTAACAATGATCAGTGAGGCACAGGGCTTTCCTCAGTAACAATAATCAGCGAGGCACAGGGATCTCCCCTCAGTAACAATGATCAGCGAGGCACAGGGATCTCTCCTAGTAACAATGATCAGCGAGGTACAGGGATCTCCCCGCAGTAACAATGATCAGTGAGGCACAGTGATCCCCTCAGTAACACAGATCGGCGAGGCACAGGGATCTCCCCTCAGAAACAATGATCAGCGAGGCACAGGGATCTCTCCTAGTAACAATGATCAGCGAGGCACAGGGATCTCCCCTCAGTAACAATGATCAGCGAGGCACAGGAATCCCCTCAGTAACAATGATCAGCGAGGCACAGGGATCTCCCTCAGTAACAATGATCAGCGAGACACAGGGATCTCCCCTCAGTAACAATGATCAGCGAGGCACAGGGATCTTCCCTCAGTAACAATGATCAGCGGGCACAGTGATCTCCCCTCAGTAACAATGATCAGCGAGGCACAGGGATCTCCCCTCAGTAACAATGATCAGCGAGGCACAGGGATCTCTCCTCAGTAACAATGATCAGCGAGGGATAGGGATCTCCCCTCAGTTACAATGATCAGCGAGCCACAGGGATCTCCCCTCAGTAACAATGATCAGTGAGGCACAGGGATCTCACCTCAGTAACAATGATCAGCGAGGCACAGGGATCTCCCCTCAGTAACAATGCTCAGCGAGGCACAGGGATCTCCCCTCAGTAACAATGATCAGTGAGGCACAGGGATCTCCACTCAGTAACAATGATCAGCGAGGCACAGGGATCTCCCCTCAGTAACAATGATCAGCGAGGCACAGGGATCTCCCCTCAGTAACAATGATCAGCGAGGCACAGGGATCTCCCCTCATTAACAATGATCAGCGAGGCACAGGGATCTCCCCTCAGTAACAATGATCAGTGAGGCACAGGGATCTCCTCAGTAACAATGATCAGCGAGGCACAGGGATCTCCCCTCAGTAACAATGATCGGCGAGGCACAGGGATCTCCCCTCAGCAACAATGATCAGTGAGGCACAGGGATCTCCCCTCAGCAACAATGATCAGCGAGGCACAGGGATCTCCCCTCAGTAACAATGATCAGCGAGGCACAGGGATCTCCCCTCAGTAACAATGATCAGCGAGGCACAGGGATCTCCTCAGTAACAATGATCAGCGAGGCACAGGGATCTCCCCTCAGTAACAATGATCAGCGAGGCACAGGGATCTCCCCTCAGTAACAATGATCAGCGAGGCACAGGGATCTCCTCAGTAACAATGATCAGTGAGGCACAGGGCTCTCCTCAGTAACAATGATCAGAGAGGCACAGGGATCTCCTCAGTAACAATGATTAGCGAGGCACAATGCTCTCCCGTCAGTAACAATGATCAGCGAGGCACAGGGATCTCCACTCAGTAACAATGATCAGTGAGGCACAGGGATCTCCCCTCAGTAACAATGATCGGCGAGGCACAGGGATCTCCCCTCAATAACAATGATCAGTGAGGCACAGGGATCTCTCCTCAGTAACAATGATCAGTGAGGCACAGGGATCTCCCCTCAGTAACAATGATCAGCGAGGCACAGGGATCTCCCCTCAGTAACAATGATCAGCGAGGCACAGGGATCTCTCCTCTGTAACAATGATCAGCGAGGCACAGGGATCTCCCCTCAGTAACAATGATCGGCGAGGCACAGGGATCTCCCTCAGTAACAATGATCAGCGAGGCACAGGGATCTCCCTCAGTAACAATGATCAGTGAGGCACAGGGATCACCCCACAGTAACAATGATCAGTGAGGCACAGGGATCTCACCTCAGTAACAATGATCAGCGAGGCACAGGGATCTCCCCTCAGTAACAATGATCAGCGAGGCACAGGGATCTCCCCTCAGTAACAATGATCAGTGAGGCACAGGGATCTCCCCTCAGTAACAATGATCAGCGAGGCACAGGGATCTCCCCTCAGTAACAATGATCAGCGAGGCACAGGGATCTCCCCTCAGTAACAATGATCAGCGAGGCACAGGGATCTCCCCTCAGTAACAATGATCAGCGAGGCACAGGGATCTCCCCTCAGTAACAATAATCAGTGAGGCACAGGGATCTCCTCAGTAACAATGATCAGCGAGGCACAGGGATCTCCCCTCAGTAACAATGATCGGCGAGGCACAGGGATCTCCCCTCAGCAACAATGATCAGCGAGGGACAGGGATCTCTCCTCAGTAACAATGATCAGCGAGGCACAGGGATCTCCCCTCAGTAACAATGATCAGCGAGGCACAGGGATCTCCCCTCAGTAACAATGATCAGCGAGGCACAGGAATCTCCCCTCAGTAACAATAATCAGTGAGGCACAGGGATCTCCCCTCAGTAACAATGATCAACGAGGCACAGGGATCTCCCCTCAGTAACAATGATCAGTGAGGCACAGGGCCCTCCTCAGTAACAATGATCAGCGAGGCACAGGGATCTCCCCTCAGTAACAATGATCAGCGAGGCACAGGGATCTCCCCGCAGTAACAATGATCAGTGAGGCACAGGGCTTTCCTCAGTAACAATAATCAGCGAGGCACAGGGATCTCCCCTCAGTAACAATGATCAGCGAGGCACAGGGATCTCTCCTAGTAACAATGATCAGCGAGGTACAGGGATCTCCCCGCAGTAACAATGATCAGTGAGGCACAGGGCTCTCCTCAGTAACACAGATCGGCGAGGCACAGGGATCTCCCCTCAGAAACAATGATCAGCGAGGCACAGGGATCTCTCCTAGTAACAATGATCAGCGAGGCACAGGGATCTCCCCTCAGTAACAATGATCAGCGAGGCACAGGAATCCCCTCAGTAACAATGATCAGCGAGGCACAGGGATCTCCCTCAGTAACAATGATCAGCGAGACACAGGGATCTCCCCTCAGTAACAATGATCAGCGAGGCACAGGGATCTCCTCTGTAACAATGATCAGCGAGGCACAGGGATCTCCCCTCAGTAACAAAGATCAGCGAGGCACAGGGATATCCCCTCAGTAACAATGATCAGCGAGGCACAGTGATCTCCCCTCAGTAACAATGATCAGCGAGGCACAGGGATCTCCCCTCAGTAACAATGATCAACGAGGCACAGTGATCTCCCCTCAGTAACAATGATCAGCGAGGCACAGGGATCTCCCCTCAGTAACAATGATCAGCGAGGCACAGGGATCTCCCCTCAGTAACAATGATCAGCGAGGCACAGGGATCTCCCCTCAGTAACAATGATCAGCGAGGCACAGGGATCTCCTCAGTAACAATGATCAGCGAGGCACAGGGATCTCCCCTCAGTAACAATGATCAGCGAGGCACAGGGATCTCCCCTCAGTAACAATGATCAGCGAAGCACAGGGATCTCCCCTCAGTAACAATGATCAGCGAGGCACAGGGATCTCCTCAGTAAAAATGATCAGCGAGGCACAGGGATCTCCCCTCAGTAACAATGATCAGCGAGGCACAGGGATCTCCCCTCAGTAACAATGATCTGCGAGGCACAGGGATCTCTTCAGTAACAATGATCAGCGAGGCACAGGGATCTCCCCTCAGTAACAATGATCAGCGAGGCACAGGGATCTCCCCTCAGTAACAATGATCAGCGAGGCACAGGGATCTCCCCTCAGTAACAATGATCAGCGAGGCACAGGGATCTCCTCAGTAACAATGATCAGCGAGGCACAGGGATCTCCCCTCAGTAACAATGATCAGCGAGGCACAGGGATCTCCCCTCAGTAACAATGATCAGCGAAGCACAGGGATCTCCCCTCAGTAACAATGATCAGCGAGGCACAGGGATCTCCTCAGTAAAAATGATCAGCGAGGCACAGGGATCTCCCCTCAGTAACAATGATCAGCGAGGCACAGGGATCTCCCCTCAGTAACAATGATCTGCGAGGCACAGGGATCTCCTCAGTAACAATGATCAGCGAGGCACAGGGATCTCTCCCCAGTAACAATGATCAGCGAGGCACAGGGTTCTCCCCTCAGTAACAATGCTCAGCGATGCACAGGGCTCTCCCCTCAGTAACAATGATCAGCGAGGCACAGGAATCTCTCCTCAGTAACAATGATCAGCGAGGCACAGGGTTCTCCTCAGTAACAATGATCAGTGAGGAACAGGGCCCTCCTCAGTAACAATGATCAGTGAGGCACAGGGATCTCCCCTCAGTAACAATGATCAGCGAGCACAGGGATCTCCCCTCAGTAACAATGATCAGTGAGGCACAGGGATCTCCCCTCAGTAACAATGATCAGCGAGGCACAGGGATCTCCTCAGTAACAATGATCAGTGAGGCACAGGAATCTCCCCTCAGTAACAACGATCAGCGAGGCACAGGGACCTCCTCAGTAACAATGATCAGCGATGCACAGGAATCTCTCCTCAGTAACAATGATCTGCGAGGCACAGGAATCTCTCCTCAGTAACAATGATCAGCGAGGCACAGGGATCTCCCCTCAGTAACAATGATCAGTGAGGCACAGGGCCCTCCTCAGTAACAATGATCAGTGAGGCACAGGGATCTCCCCTCAGTAACAATGATCAACGAGGCACAGGGATCTCCCCTCAGTAACATTGATCAGTGAGGCACAGGGCCCTCCTCAGTAACAATGATCAGCGAGGCACAGGGATCTCCCCTCAGTAACAATGATCAGCGAGGCACAGGGATCTCCTCAGTAACAATGATCAGTGAGGCACAGGGCTCTCCTCAGTAACAATGATCAGAGAGGCACAGGGATCTCCTCAGTAACAATGATTAGCGAGGCACAATGCTCTCCCGTCAGTAACAATGATCAGCGAGGCACAGGGATCTCCACTCAGTAACAATGATCAGTGAGGCACAGGGATCTCCCCTCAGTAACAATGATCGGCGAGGCACATGGATCTCCCCTCAGTAACAATGATCAGTGAGGCACAGGGATCTCTCCTCAGTAACAATGATCAGTGAGGCACAGGGATCTCCCCTCAGTAACAATGATCAGCGAGGCACAGGGATCTCCCCTCAGTAACAATGATCAGCGAGGCACAGGGATCTCTCCTCAGTAACAATGATCAGCGAGGCACAGGGATCTCCCCTCAGTAACAATGATCGGCGAGGCACAGGGATCTCCCTCAGTAACAATGATCAGCGAGGCACAGGGATCTCCCTCAGTAACAATGATCAGCGAGGCACAGGGATCACCCCTCAGTAACAATGATCAGTGAGGCACAGGGATCTCTCCTCAGTAACAATGATCAGTGAGGCACAGGGATCTCCCCTCATTAACAATGATCAGCGAGGCACAGGGATCTCTCCTCAGTAACAATGATCAGAGAGGCACAGGGATCTCCCCTCAGTAACAATGATCAGCGAGGCACAGGGATCTCCCCTCAGTAACAATGATCAGTGAGGCACAGGGATCTCACCTCAGTAACAATGATCAGCGAGGCACAGGGATCTCCCCTCAGTAACAATGATCAGCGAGGCACAGGGATCTCCCCTCAGTAACAATGATCAACGAGGCACAGTGATCTCCCCTCAGTAACAATGATCAGCGAGGCACAGGGATCTCCCCTCAGTAACAATGATCAGCGAGGCACAGGGATCTCCCCTCAGTAACAATGATCAGCGAGGCACAGGGATCTCCCCTCAGTAACAATGATCAGCGAGGCACAGGGATCTCCTCAGTAACAATGATCAGCGAGGCACAGGGATCTCCCCTCAGTAACAATGATCAGCGAGGCACAGGGATCTCCCCTCAGTAACAATGATCAGCGAAGCACAGGGATCTCCCCTCAGTAACAATGATCAGCGAGGCACAGGGATCTCCTCAGTAAAAATGATCAGCGAGGCACAGGGATCTCCCCTCAGTAACAATGATCAGCGAGGCACAGGGATCTCCCCTCAGTAACAATGATCTGCGAGGCACAGGGATCTCCTCAGTAACAATGATCAGCGAGGCACAGGGATCTCCCCTCAGTAACAATGATCAGCGAGGCACAGGGATGTCCCCTCAGTAACAATGATCAGCGAGGCACAGGGATCTCCCCTCAGTAACAATGATCAGCGAGGCACAGGGATCTCCTCAGTAACAATGATCAGCGAGGCACAGGGATCTCCCCTCAGTAACAATGATCAGCGAGGCACAGGGATCTCCCCTCAGTAACAATGATCAGCGAAGCACAGGGATCTCCCCTCAGTAACAATGATCAGCGAGGCACAGGGATCTCCTCAGTAAAAATGATCAGCGAGGCACAGGGATCTCCCCTCAGTAACAATGATCAGCGAGGCACAGGGATCTCCCCTCAGTAACAATGATCTGCGAGGCACAGGGATCTCCTCAGTAACAATGATCAGCGAGGCACAGGGATCTCTCCCCAGTAACAATGATCAGCGAGGCACAGGGTTCTCCCCTCAGTAACAATGCTCAGCGATGCACAGGGCTCTCCCCTCAGTAACAATGATCAGCGAGGCACAGGAATCTCTCCTCAGTAACAATGATCAGCGAGGCACAGGGTTCTCCTCAGTAACAATGATCAGTGAGGAACAGGGCCCTCCTCAGTAACAATGATCAGTGAGGCACAGGGATCTCCCCTCAGTAACAATGATCAGCGAGCACAGGGATCTCCCCTCAGTAACAATGATCAGTGAGGCACAGGGATCTCTCCTCAGTAACAATGATCAGAGAGGCACAGGGATCTCCCCTCAGTAACAATGATCAGCGAGGCACAGGGATCTCCCCTCAGTAACAATGATCAGTGAGGCACAGGGATCTCACCTCAGTAACAATGATCAGCGAGGCACAGGGATCTCCCCTCAGTAACAATGATCAGCGAGGCACAGGGATCTCCCCTCAGTAACAATGATCAACGAGGCACAGTGATCTCCCCTCAGTAACAATGATCAGCGAGGCACAGGGATCTCCCCTCAGTAACAATGATCAGCGAGGCACAGGGATCTCCCCTCAGTAACAATGATCAGCGAGGCACAGGGATCTCCCCTCAGTAACAATGATCAGCGAGGCACAGGGATCTCCTCAGTAACAATGATCAGCGAGGCACAGGGATCTCCCCTCAGTAACAATGATCAGCGAGGCACAGGGATCTCCCCTCAGTAACAATGATCAGCGAAGCACAGGGATCTCCCCTCAGTAACAATGATCAGCGAGGCACAGGGATCTCCTCAGTAAAAATGATCAGCGAGGCACAGGGATCTCCCCTCAGTAACAATGATCAGCGAGGCACAGGGATCTCCCCTCAGTAACAATGATCTGCGAGGCACAGGGATCTCCTCAGTAACAATGATCAGCGAGGCACAGGGATCTCCCCTCAGTAACAATGATCAGCGAGGCACAGGGATCTCCCCTCAGTAACAATGATCAGCGAGGCACAGGGATCTCCCCTCAGTAACAATGATCAGCGAGGCACAGGGATCTCCTCAGTAACAATGATCAGCGAGGCACAGGGATCTCCCCTCAGTAACAATGATCAGCGAGGCACAGGGATCTCCCCTCAGTAACAATGATCAGCGAAGCACAGGGATCTCCCCTCAGTAACAATGATCAGCGAGGCACAGGGATCTCCTCAGTAAAAATGATCAGCGAGGCACAGGGATCTCCCCTCAGTAACAATGATCAGCGAGGCACAGGGATCTCCCCTCAGTAACAATGATCTGCGAGGCACAGGGATCTCCTCAGTAACAATGATCAGCGAGGCACAGGGATCTCTCCCCAGTAACAATGATCAGCGAGGCACAGGGTTCTCCCCTCAGTAACAATGCTCAGCGATGCACAGGGCTCTCCCCTCAGTAACAATGATCAGCGAGGCACAGGAATCTCTCCTCAGTAACAATGATCAGCGAGGCACAGGGTTCTCCTCAGTAACAATGATCAGTGAGGAACAGGGCCCTCCTCAGTAACAATGATCAGTGAGGCACAGGGATCTCCCCTCAGTAACAATGATCAGCGAGCACAGGGATCTCCCCTCAGTAACAATGATCAGTGAGGCACAGGGATCTCCCCTCAGTAACAATGATCAGCGAGGCACAGGGATCTCCTCAGTAACAATGATCAGTGAGGCACAGGAATCTCCCCTCAGTAACAACGATCAGCGAGGCACAGGGACCTCCTCAGTAACAATGATCAGCGATGCACAGGAATCTCTCCTCAGTAACAATGATCTGCGAGGCACAGGAATCTCTCCTCAGTAACAATGATCAGCGAGGCACAGGGATCTCCCCTCAGTAACAATGATCAGTGAGGCACAGGGCCCTCCTCAGTAACAATGATCAGTGAGGCACAGGGATCTCCCCTCAGTAACAATGATCAACGAGGCACAGGGATCTCCCCTCAGTAACATTGATCAGTGAGGCACAGGGCCCTCCTCAGTAACAATGATCAGCGAGGCACAGTGATCTCCCCTCAGTAACAATGATCAGCGAGGCACAGGGATCTCCTCAGTAACAATGATCAGTGAGGCACAGGGCTCTCCTCAGTAACAATGATCAGAGAGGCACAGGGATCTCCTCAGTAACAATGATTAGCGAGGCACAATGCTCTCCCGTCAGTAACAATGATCAGCGAGGCACAGGGATCTCCACTCAGTAACAATGATCAGTGAGGCACAGGGATCTCCCCTCAGTAACAATGATCGGCGAGGCACATGGATCTCCCCTCAGTAACAATGATCAGTGAGGCACAGGGATCTCTCCTCAGTAACAATGATCAGTGAGGCACAGGGATCTCCCCTCAGTAACAATGATCAGCGAGGCACAGGGATCTCCCCTCAGTAACAATGATCAGCGAGGCACAGGGATCTCTCCTCAGTAACAATGATCAGCGAGGCACAGGGATCTCCCCTCAGTAACAATGATCGGCGAGGCACAGGGATCTCCCTCAGTAACAATGATCAGCGAGGCACAGGGATCTCCCTCAGTAACAATGATCAGCGAGGCACAGGGATCACCCCTCAGTAACAATGATCAGTGAGGCACAGGGATCTCTCCTCAGTAACAATGATCAGTGAGGCACAGGGATCTCCCCTCATTAACAATGATCAGCGAGGCACAGGGATCTCTCCTCAGTAACAATGATCAGAGAGGCACAGGGATCTCCCCTCAGTAACAATGATCAGCGAGGCACAGGGATCTCCCCTCAGTAACAATGATCAGTGAGGCACAGGGATCTCACCTCAGTAACAATGATCAGCGAGGCACAGGGATCTCCCCTCAGTAACAATGATCAGCGAGGCACAGGGATCTCCCCTCAGTAACAATGATCAGTGAGGCACAGGGATCTCCCCTCAGTAACAATGATCATCGAGGCACAGGGATCTCCCCTCAGTAACAATGATCAGCGAGGCACAGGGATCTCCCCTCAGTAACAATGATCAGCGAGGCACAGGGATCTCCCCTCAGTAACAATGATCAGCGAGGCACAGGGATCTCCCCTCAGTAACAATGATCAGTGAGGCACAGGGATCTCCTCAGTAACAATGATCATCGAGGCACAGGGATCTCCCCTCAGTAACAATGATCGGCGAGGCACAGGGATCTCCCCTCAGCAACAATGATCAGTGTGGCACAGGGATCTCCCCTCAGCAACAATGATCAGCGAGGCACAGGGATCTCTCCTCAGTAACAATGATCAGCGAGGCACAGGGATCTCCGCTCAGTAACAATGATCGGCGAGGCACAGGGATTTCCCCTCAGTAACAATGATCAGCGAGGCACAGGAATCTCCCTCAGTAACAATGATCAGCGAGGCACAGGGATCTCCCCTCAGTAACATTGATCGGCGAGGCACAGGGCCCTCCTCAGTAACAATGATCAGCGAGGCACAGGAATCTCTCCTCAGTAACAACGATCAGTGAGGCACAGGAATCTCTCCTCAGTAACAATGATCAGCGAGGCACAGGAATCTCTCCTCAGTAACAACGATCAGCGAGGCACAGGAATCTCTCCTCAGTAACAATGATCAGTGAGGCACAGGGATCTCCCCTCGGTAACAATGATCAGCGAGGCACAGGGATCTCCTCGGTAACAATGATCAGTGAGGCACAGGGATCTCCCCTCAGTAACAACGATCAGCGAGGCACAGGGATCTCCTCAGTAACAATGATCAGCTAGGCACAGGAATCTCTCCTCAGTAACAATGATCAGCGAGGCACAGGAATCTCTCCTCAGTAACAATGATCAGCGAGGCACTGGGATCTCCCCTCAGTAACAATGATCAGTGAGGCACAGGGCCCTCCTCAGTATCAATGATCAGTGAGGCACAGGGATCTCCCCTCAGTAACAATGATCAGCGAGGCACAGGGATCTCCCCTCAGTAACAATGATCAGTGAGGCACAGGGCCCTCCTCAGTAACAATGATCAGCGAGGCACAGGGATCTCCCCTCAGTAACAATGATCAGCGAGGCACAGGGATCTCCTCAGTAACAATGATCAGTGAGGCACAGGGCTCTCCTCAGTAACAATGATCAGAGAGGCACAGGGATCTCCTCAGTAACAATGATTAGCGAGGCACAATGCTCTCCCGTCAGTAACAATGATCAGCGAGGCACAGGGATCTCCACTCAGTAACAATGATCAGTGAGGCACAGGGATCTCCCCTCAGTAACAATGATCGGCGAGGCACAGGGATCTCCCCTCAATAACAATGATCAGTGAGGCACAGGGATCTCTCCTCAGTAACAATGATCAGTGAGGCAGAGGGATCTCCCCTCAGTAACAATGATCAGCGAGGCACAGGGATCTCCCCTCAGTAACAATGATCAGCGAGGCACAGGGATCTCTCCTCTGTAACATTGATCAGCGAGGCACAGGGATCTCCCCTCAGTAACAATGATCGGCGAGGCACAGGGATCTCCCTCAGTAACACTGATCAGCGAGGCACAGGGATCTCCCTCAGTAACAATGATCAGTGAGGCACAGGGATCACCCCTCAGTAACAATGATCAGTGAGGCACAGGGATCTCTCCTCAGTAACAATGATCAGTGAGGCACAGGGATCTCCCCTCATTAACAATGATCAGTGAGGCACAGGGATCTCTCCCCAGTAACAATGATCAGCGAGGCACAGGGATCTCCCCTCAGTAACAATGCTCAGCGATGCACAGGGCTCTCCCCTCAGTAACAATGATCAGCGAGGCACAGGAATCTCTCCTCAGTAACAATGATCAGCGAGGCACAGGGTTCTCCTCAGTAACAATGATCAGTGAGGAACAGGGCCCTCCTCAGTAACAATGATCAGTGAGGCACAGGGATCTCCCCTCAGTAACAATGATCAGCGAGCACAGGGATCTCCCCTCAGTAACAATGATCAGTGAGGCACAGGGATCTCCCCTCAGTAACAATGATCAGCGAGGCACAGGGATCTCCTCAGTAACAATGATCAGTGAGGCACAGGAATCTCCCCTCAGTAACAACGATCAGAGAGGCACAGGGATCTCCTCAGTAACAATGATCAGCGATGCACAGGAATCTCTCCTCAGTAACAATGACCAGCGAGGCACAGGAATCTCTCCTCTGTAACAATGATCAGCGAGGCACAGGGATCTCCCCTCAGTAACAATGATCAGTGAGGCACAGGGCCCTCCTCAGTAACAATGATCAGTGAGGCACAGGGATCTCCCCTCAGTAACAATGATCAGCGAGGCACAGGGATCTCCCCTCAGTAACATTGATCAGTGAGGCACAGGGCCCTCCTCAGTAACAATGATCAGCGAGGCACAGGGATCTCCCCTCAGTAACAATGATCAGCGAGGCACAGGGATCTCCTCAGTAACAATGATCAGTGAGGCACAGGGCTCTCCTCAGTAACAATGATCAGAGAGGCACAGGGATCTCCTCAGTAACAATGATTAGCGAGGCACAATGCTCTCCCCTCAGTAACAATGATCAGCGAGGCACAGGGATCTCCACTCAGTAACAATGATCAGTGAGGCACAGGGATCTCCCCTCAGTAACAATGATCGGCGAGGCACAGGGATCTCCCCTCAGTAACAATGATCAGTGAGGCACAGGGATCTCTCCGCAGTAACAATGATCAGTGAGGCACAGGGATCTCCCCTCAGTAACAATGATCAGCGAGGCACAGGGATCTCCCCTCAGTAACAATGATCAGCGAGGCACAGGGATCTCTCCTCAGTAACAATGATCAGCGAGGCACAGGGATCTCCCCTCAGTAACAATGATCGGCGAGGCACAGGGATCTCCCTCAGTAACAATGATCAGCGAGGCACAGGGATCTCCCTCAGTAACAATGATCAGCGAGGCACAGGGATCACCCCTTAGTAACAATGATCAGTGAGGCACAGGGATATCTCCTCAGTAACAATGATCAGTGAGGCACAGGGATCTCCCCTCATTAACAATGATCAGCGAGGCACAGGGATCTCTCCTCAGTAACAATGATCAGCGAGGCACAGTGATCTCCCCTCAGTAACAATGATCAGCGAGGCACAGGGATCTCCCCTCAGTAACAATGATCAGTGAGGCACAGGGATCTCACCTCAGTAACAATGATCAGCGAGGCACAGGGATCTCCCCTCAGTAACAATGATCAGCGAGGCACAGGGATCTCCCCTCAGTAACAATGATCAGTGAGGCACAGGGATCTCCCCTCAGTAACAATGATCATCGAGGCACAGGGATCTCCCCTCAGTAACAATGATCAGCGAGGCACAGGGATCTCCCCTCAGTAACAATGATCAGCGAGGCAGAGGGATCTCACCTCAGTAACAATGATCAGCGAGGCACAGGGATCTCCCCTCAGTAACAATAATCAGTGAGGCACAGGGATCTCCTCAGTAACAATGATCAGCGAGGCACAGGGATCTCCCCTCAGTAACAATGATCGGCGAGGCACAGGGATCTCCCCTCAGCAACAATGATCAGCGAGGCACAGGGATCTCCCCTCAGTAACAATGATCAGCGAGGCACAGGGATCACCCCTCAGTAACAATGATCAGTGAGGCACAGGGATCTCTCCTCAGTAACAATGATCAGTGAGGCACAGGGATCTCCCCTCATTAACAATGATCAGCGAGGCACAGGGATCTCTCCTCAGTAACAATGATCAGCGAGGCACAGGGATCTCCCCTCAGTAACAATGATCAGCGAGGCACAGGGATCTCCCCTCAGTAACAATGATCAGTGAGGCACAGGGATCTCACCTCAGTAACAATGATCAGCGAGGCACAGGGATCTCCCCTCAGTAACAATGATCAGCGAGTCACAGGGATCTCCCCTCAGTAACAATGATCAGTGAGGCACAGGGATCTCCCCTCAGTAACAATGATCAGCGAGGCACAGGGATCTCCCCTCAGTAACAATAATCAGCGAGGCACAGGGATCTCCCCTCAGTAACAATGATCAGCGAGGCAAAGGGATCTCCCCTCAGTAACAATGATCAGCGAGGCACAGGGATCTCCCCTCAGTAACAATAATCAGTGAGGCACAGGGATCTCCTCAGTAACAATGATCAGCGAGGCACAGGGATCTCCCCTCAGTAACAATGATCGGCGAGGCACAGGGATCTCCCCTCAGCAACAATGATCAGCGAGGCACAGGGATCTCTCCTCAGTAACAATGATCAGCGAGGCACAGGGATCTCCCCTCAGTATCAATGATCAGCGAGGCACAGGGATCTCCCCTCAGTAACAATGATCAGCGAGGCACAGGGATCTCCCCTCAGTAACAATAATCAGTGAGGCACAGGGATCTCCCCTCAGTAACAATGATCAGCGAGGCACAGGGATCTCCCCTCAGTAACAATGATCAGAGAGGCACAGGGATTTCCCCTCAGTAACAATGATCAGTGAGGCACAGGGATTTCCCCTCAGTAACAATGATCAGCGCGCACAGGGATCTCCCCTCAGTAACAATGATAAGCGAGGGACAGGGATCTCTCCGCAGTAACAATGATCAGCGAGGCACAGGGATCTCCCCTCAGTAACAATGATCAGCGAGGCACAGGGATCTCCCCTCAGTAACAATGATCAGTGAGGCACAGGGATCTCCCCTCAGTAACAATAATCAGTGAGGCACAGGGATCTCCTCAGTAACAATGATCAGTGAGGCACAGGGATCTCCCCTCAGTAACAATGATCAGCGAGGCACAGGAATCTCCCTCAGTAACAATGATCAGCGAGGCACAGGGATCTCCCCTCAGTAACAATGATCGGCGAGGCACAGGGCCCTCCTCAGTAACAATGATCAGCGAGGCACAGGAATCTCTCCTCAGTAACAACGATCAGTGAGGCACAGGAATCTCTCCTCAGTAACAATGATCAGCGAGGCACAGGAATCTCTCCTCAGTAACAACGATCAGCGAGGCACAGGAATCTCTCCTCAGTAACAATGATCAGTGAGGCACAGGGATCTCCCCTCAGTAACAATGATCAGCGAGGCACAGGGATCTCCTCGGTAACAATGATCAGTGAGGCACAGGGATCTCCCCTCAGTAACAACGATCAGCGAGGCACAGGGATCTCCTCAGTAACAATGATCAGCTAGGCACAGGAATCTCTCCTCAGTAACAATGATCAGCGAGGCACAGGAATCTCTCCTCAGTAACAATGATCAGCGAGGCACTGGGATCTCCCCTCAGTAACAATGATCAGTGAGGCACAGGGCCCTCCTCAGTATCAATGATCAGTGAGGCACAGGGATCTCCCCTCAGTAACAATGATCAGCGAGGCACAGGGATCTCCCCTCAGTAACAATGATCAGTGAGGCACAGGGCCCTCCTCAGTAACAATGATCAGCGAGGCACAGGGATCTCCCCTCAGTAACAATGATCAGCGAGGCACAGGGATCTCCTCAGTAACAATGATCAGTGAGGCACAGGGCTCTCCTCAGTAACAATGATCAGAGAGGCACAGGGATCTCCTCAGTAACAATGATTAGCGAGGCACAATGCTCTCCCGTCAGTAACAATGATCAGCGAGGCACAGGGATCTCCACTCAGTAACAATGATCAGTGAGGCACAGGGATCTCCCCTCAGTAACAATGATCGGCGAGGCACAGGGATCTCCCCTCAATAACAATGATCAGTGAGGCACAGGGATCTCTCCTCAGTAACAATGATCAGTGAGGCACAGGGATCTCCCCTCAGTAACAATGATCAGCGAGGCACAGGGATCTCCCCTCAGTAACAATGATCAGCGAGGCACAGGGATCTCTCCTCTGTAACAATGATCAGCGAGGCACAGGGATCTCCCCTCAGTAACAATGATCGGCGAGGCACAGGGATCTCCCTCAGTAACACTGATCAGCGAGGCACAGGGATCTCCCTCAGTAACAATGATCAGTGAGGCACAGGGATCACCCCTCAGTAACAATGATCAGTGAGGCACAGGGATCTCTCCTCAGTAACAATGATCAGTGAGGCACAGGGATCTCCCCTCATTAACAATGATCAGTGAGGCACAGGGATCTCTCCCCAGTAACAATGATCAGCGAGGCACAGGGATCTCCCCTCAGTAACAATGCTCAGCGATGCACAGGGCTCTCCCCTCAGTAACAATGATCAGCGAGGCACAGGAATCTCTCCTCAGTAACAATGATCAGCGAGGCACAGGGTTCTCCTCAGTAACAATGATCAGTGAGGAACAGGGCCCTCCTCAGTAACAATGATCAGTGAGGCACAGGGATCTCCCCTCAGTAACAATGATCAGCGAGCACAGGGATCTCCCCTCAGTAACAATGATCAGTGAGGCACAGGGATCTCCCCTCAGTAACAATGATCAGCGAGGCACAGGGATCTCCTCAGTAACAATGATCAGTGAGGCACAGGAATCTCCCCTCAGTAACAACGATCAGCGAGGCACAGGGATCTCCTCAGTAACAATGATCAGCGATGCACAGGAATCTCTCCTCAGTAACAATGACCAGCGAGGCACAGGAATCTCTCCTCAGTAACAATGATCAGCGAGGCACAGGGATCTCCCCTCAGTAACAATGATCAGTGAGGCACAGGGCCCTCCTCAGTAACAATGATCAGTGAGGCACAGGGATCTCCCCTCAGTAACAATGATCAGCGAGGCACAGGGATCTCCCCTCAGTAACATTGATCAGTGAGGCACAGGGCCCTCCTCAGTAACAATGATCAGCGAGGCACAGGGATCTCCCCTCAGTAACAATGATCAGCGAGGCACAGGGATCTCCTCAGTAACAATGATCAGTGAGGCACAGGGCTCTCCTCAGTAACAATGATCAGAGAGGCACAGGGATCTCCTCAGTAACAATGATTAGCGAGGCACAATGCTCTCCCGTCAGTAACAATGATCAGCGAGGCACAGGGATCTCCACTCAGTAACAATGATCAGTGAGGCACAGGGATCTCCCCTCAGTAACAATGATCGGCGAGGCACAGGGATCTCCCCTCAGTAACAATGATCAGTGAGGCACAGGGATCTCTCCTCAGTAACAATGATCAGTGAGGCACAGGGATCTCCCCTCAGTAACAATGATCAGCGAGGCACAGGGATCTCCCCTCAGTAACAATGATCAGCGAGGCACAGGGATCTCTCCTCAGTAACAATGATCAGCGAGGCACAGGGATCTCCCCTCAGTAACAATGATCGGCGAGGCACAGGGATCTCCCTCAGTAACAATGATCAGCGAGGCACAGGGATCTCCCTCAGTAACAATGATCAGCGAGACACAGGGATCACCCCTCAGTAACAATGATCAGTGAGGCACAGGGATCTCTCCTCAGTAACAATGATCAGTGAGGCACAGGGATCTCCCCTCATTAACAATGATCAGCGAGGCACAGGGATCTCTCCTCAGTAACAATGATCAGCGAGGCACAGGGATCTCCCCTCAGTAACAATGATCAGCGAGGCACAGGGATCTCCCCTCAGTAACAATGATCAGTGAGGCACAGGGATCTCACCTCAGTAACAATGATCAGCGAGGCACAGGGATCTCCCCTCAGTAACAATGATCAGCGAGGCACAGGGATCTCCCCTCAGTAACAATGATCAGTGAGGCACAGGGATCTCCCCTCAGTAACAATGATCATCGAGGCACAGGGATCTCCCCTCAGTAACAATGATCAGCGAGGCACAGGGATCTCCCCTCAGTAACAATGATCAGCGAGGCAGAGGGATCTCACCTCAGTAACAATGATCAGCGAGGCACAGGGATCTCCCCTCAGTAACAATAATCAGTGAGGCACAGGGATCTCCTCAGTAACAATGATCAGCGAGGCACAGGGATCTCCCCTCAGTAACAATGATCGGCGAGGCACAGGGATCTCCCCTCAGCAACAATGATCAGCGAGGCACAGGGATCTCTCCTCAGTAACAATGATCAGCGAGGCACAGGGATCACCCCTCAGTAACAATGATCAGTGAGGCACAGGGATCTCTCCTCAGTAACAATGATCAGTGAGGCACAGGGATCTCCCCTCATTAACAATGATCAGCGAGGCACAGGGATCTCTCCTCAGTAACAATGATCAGCGAGGCACAGGGATCTCCCCTCAGTAACAATGATCAGCGAGGCACAGGGATCTCCCCTCAGTAACAATGATCAGTGAGGCACAGGGATCTCACCTCAGTAACAATGATCAGCGAGGCACAGGGATCTCCCCTCAGTAACAATGATCAGCGAGGCACAGGGATCTCCCCTCAGTAACAATGATCAGTGAGGCACAGGGATCTCCCCTCAGTAACAATGATCAGCGAGGCACAGGGATCTCCCCTCAGTAACAATAATCAGCGAGGCACAGGGATCTCCCCTCAGTAACAATGATCAGCGAGGCAAAGGGATCTCCCCTCAGTAACAATGATCAGCGAGGCACAGGGATCTCCCCTCAGTAACAATAATCAGTGAGGCACAGGGATCTCCTCAGTAACAATGATCAGCGAGGCACAGGGATCTCCCCTCAGTAACAATGATCGGCGAGGCACAGGGATCTCCCCTCAGCAACAATGATCAGCGAGGCACAGGGATCTCTCCTCAGTAACAATGATCAGCGAGGCACAGGGATCTCCCCTCAGTAACAATGATCAGCGAGGCACAGGGATCTCCCCTCAGTAACAATGATCAGCGAGGCACAGGGATCTCCCCTCAGTAACAATAATCAGTGAGGCACAGTGATCTCCCCTCAGTAACAATGATCAGCGAGGCACAGGGATCTCCCCTCAGTAACAATGATCAGAGAGGCACAGGGATTTCCCCTCAGTAACAATGATCAGTGAGGCACAGGGATTTCCCCTCAGTAACAATGATCAGCGCGCACAGGGATCTCCCCTCAGTAACAATGATAAGCGAGGGACAGGGATCTCTCCGCAGTAACAATGATCAGCGAGGCACAGGGATCTCCCCTCAGTAACAATGATCAGCGAGGCACAGGGATCTCCCCTCAGTAACAATGATCAGTGAGGCACAGGGATCTCCCCTCAGTAACAATGATCATCGAGGCACAGGGATCTCCCCTCAGAAACAATGATCAGCGAGGCACAGGGATCTCCCCTCAGTAACAATGATCAGCGAGGCACAGGGATCTCACCTCAGTAACAATGATCAGCGAGGCACAGTGATCTCCCCTCAGTAACAATGATCAGCGAGCACAGGGATCTCCCCTCAGTAACAATGATAAGCGAGGGACAGGGATCTCTCCGCAGTAACAATGATCAGCGAGGCACAGTGATCCCCTCAGTAACAATGATCAGCGAGGCACAGGGATCTCCCCTCAGTAACAATGATCAGCGAGGCACAGGGATCTCCCCTCAGTAACAATAATCAGTGAGGCACAGGGATCTCCCCTCAGTAACAATGATCAGCGAGGCACAGGGATCTCCCCTCAGTAACAATGATCAGAGAGGCACAGGGATTTCCCCTCAGTAACAATGATCAGTGAGGCACAGGGAATTCCCCTCAGTAACAATGATCAGCGCGCACAGGGATCTCCCCTCATTAACAATGATCAGCGAGGCACAGGGATCTCTCCTCAGTAACAATGATCAGCGAGGCACAGGGATCTCCCCTCAGTAACAATGATCAGCGAGGCACAGGGATCTCCCCTCAGTAACAATGATCAGTGAGGCACAGGGATCTCACCTCAGTAACAATGATCAGCGAGGCACAGGGATCTCCCCTCAGTAACAATGATCAGCGAGGCACAGGGATCTCCCCTCAGTAACAATGATCAGTGAGGCACAGGGATCTCCCCTCAGTAACAATGATCAGCGAGGCACAGGGATCTCCCCTCAGTAACAATAATCAGCGAGGCACAGGGATCTCCCCTCAGTAACAATGATCAGCGAGGCAAAGGGATCTCCCCTCAGTAACAATGATCAGCGAGGCACGGGGATCTCCCCTCAGTAACAATAATCAGTGAGGCACAGGGATCTCCTCAGTAACAATGATCAGCGAGGCACAGGGATCTCCCCTCAGTAACAATGATCGGCGAGGCACAGGGATCTCCCCTCAGCAACAATGATCAGCGAGGCACAGGGATCTCTCCTCAGTAACAATGATCAGCGAGGCACAGGGATCTCCCCTCAGTAACAATGATCAGCGAGGCACAGGGATCTCCCCTCAGTAACAATGATCAGCGAGGCACAGGGATCTCCCCTCAGTAACAATAATCAGTGAGGCACAGGGATCTCCCCTCAGTAACAATGATCAGCGAGGCACAGGGATCTCCCCTCAGTAACAATGATCAGAGAGGCACAGGGATTTCCCCTCAGTAACAATGATCAGTGAGGCACAGGGATTTCCCCTCAGTAACAATGATCAGCGCGCACAGGGATCTCCCCTCAGTAACAATGATAAGCGAGGGACAGGGATCTCTCCGCAGTAACAATGATCAGCGAGGCACAGGGATCTCCCCTCAGTAACAATGATCAGCGAGGCACAGGGATCTCCCCTCAGTAACAATGATCAGTGAGGCACAGGGATCTCCCCTCAGTAACAATGATCATCGAGGCACAGGGATCTCCCCTCAGAAACAATGATCAGCGAGGCACAGGGATCTCCCCTCAGTAACAATGATCAGCGAGGCACAGGGATCTCACCTCAGTAACAATGATCAGCGAGGCACAGTGATCTCCCCTCAGTAACAATGATCAGCGAGCACAGGGATCTCCCCTCAGTAACAATGATAAGCGAGGGACAGGGATCTCTCCGCAGTAACAATGATCAGCGAGGCACAGTGATCCCCTCAGTAACAATGATCAGCGAGGCACAGGGATCTCCCCTCAGTAACAATGATCAGCGAGGCACAGGAATCTCCCCTCAGTAACAATTATCAGCGAGGCACAGTGATCACCCCTCAATAACAATGATCAGCGAGGCACAGGGATCTCCTCAGTAACAATGATCAGCGAGGCACAGGGATCTCCCCTCATTAACAATGATCAGCGAGGCACAGGGATCTCCCCTCAGTAACAATGATCAGCGAAGCACAGGGATCTCCTCAGTAACAACGATCAGCGAGGCACAGGGATCTCCCCTCAGTAACAATGATCAGCGAGGCACAGTGATCTCCCCTCAGTAACAATGATCAGCGAGGCACAGGGATCTCCTCAGTAACAACGATCAGCGTGGCACAGGGATCTCCCCTCAGTAACAATGATCAGCGAGGCACAGGGATCTCCCCTCAGTAACAATGATCAGCGAGGCACAGGGATCTCCCCTCAGTAACAATGATCAGCGAGGCACAGGGATCTCCCCTCAGTAACAATGATCAGCGAGTCACAGGGATCTCCCCTCAGTAACAATGATCAGCGAGGCACAGGGATCTCCCCTCAGCAACAATGATCAGTGAGGCACAGCGATCTCTCCACAGTAACAATGATCAGTGAGGCACAGGGATCTCCTCAGTAACAATGATCAGCGAGGCACAGGGATCTCTCCTCAGTAACACTGATCAGCGAGGCACAGGGATCTCCCCTCAGTAACAATGATCAGCGAGGCACAGGGATCTCCCCTCAGTAACAATGATCGGCGAGGCACAGGGATCTCCCCTCAGTAACAATGATCAGCGAGGCACAGGGATCTCCTCAGTAACAACGATCAGCGAGGCACAGGGATCTCCCCTCAGTAACACTGATCAGCGAGGCAGTGGGATCTCCTCAGTAACAACGATCAGCGAGGCACAGGGATCTCTCCTAGTAACAATGATCAGCGAGGAACAGTGATCCCCTCAGTAACAATGAACAGCGAGGCACAGGGATCTCCTCAGTAACAATGATCAGCGACGCACAGGGATCTCCCCACAGTAACAATGATCAGCGAGGCACAGGGAACTCCCCTCAGTAACAATGATCAGAGAGGCACAGGGATCTCCCCTCAGTAACAATGATCAGCGAGGCACAGTGATCTCCCCTCAGTAACAATGATCAGCGGGGCACAGGGATCTCTGCTCAGTAACAATGATCAGCGAGGCACAGGGATCCCCTCAGTAACAATGATCAGAGAGGCACAGGGATCTCCCCTCAGTAACAATGATCAGCGAGGCACAGTGATCTCCCCTCAGTAACAATGATCAGCGGGGCACAGGGATCTCTGCTCAGTAACAATGATCAGCGAGGCACAGGTATCTCCCCGCAGTAACAATGATCAGCGAGGCACAGGGATCTCCTCAGTAACAATGATCAGTGAGGCACAGGGATCTCTCCTCAGTAACAATGATCAGTGAGGCACAGGGATCTCCCCTCAGTAACAATGATCAGTGAGGCACAGGGCTCTCCGCTCAGTAACAATGATCAGCGAGGCACAGGGATCTCCTCAGTAACAATGATCAGTGAGGCACAGGGATCTCTCCTCAGTAACAATGATCAGTGAGGCACAGGGATCTCCTCAGTAACAATGATCACCGAGGGACAGGGATCTCTCCTCAGTAACAATGATTAGCGAGGCACAGGGATCTCCTCAGTAACAATGATCAGTGAGGCACAGGGATCTCCTCAGTAACAATGATCAGCGAGGCACAGTGATCTCCCCTCAGTAACAATGAACAGCGAGGCACAGGGATCTCTCCTCAGTAACAATGATCAGCGAGGCACAGGGATCTCCCCTCAGAAACAATGATCAGTGAGGCACAGGGATATCCCCACAGTAACAATGATCAGTGAGGCACAGGGATCTCCCCTCAGTAACAATGATCAGCGAGGCACAGGGATCTCCCCTCAGTAACAATGTTCAACGAGGCACAGTGATCTCCCCTCATTAACAATGATCAGTGAGGCACAGGGATCTCCCCTCAGTAACAATGATCAGCGAGGCACAGTGATCTCCCCTCAGTAACAATGATCAGCGAGGCACAGGGATCTCCTCAGTAACAATGATCAGTGAGGCACAGGGATCTCCCCTCAGTAACAATGATCAGTGAGGCACAGGGCTCTCACCTCAGTAACAATGATCAGCGAGGCACAGGGATCTCCTCAGTAACAATGATCAGCGAGGCACAGGGCTCTCCCCTCAGTAACAATGATCAGCGAGGCACAGGGATCTCCTCAGTAACAATGATCAGCAAGGCACAGGGATCTCCCCTCAGTAACAATGATCAGCGAGGCACAGGGATCTCTCCTCAGTAACAATGATCAGCGAGGCACAGTGATCTCCCCTCAGTAACAATGATCAGCGAGGCACAGGGATCTCCCCTCAATAACAATGATCAGCCAGGCACAGGGTTCTCCCCTCAGTAACAATGATCAGAGAGGCACAGGGATCTCCCCTCAGTAACAATGATCAGTGAGGCACAGGGATCTCCCCTCAGTAACAATGCTCAGCGAGCACAGGGATCTCCCCTCAGTAACAATGATAAGCGAGTGACAGGGATCTCTCCGCAGTAACAATGATCAGCGAGGCACAGTGATCCCCTCAGTAACAATGATCAGCGAGGCACAGGGATCTCCCCTCAGTAACAATGATCAGCGAGGCACAGGAATCTCCCCTCAGTAACAATTATCAGCGAGGCACAGTGATCACCCCTCAATAACAATGATCAGCGAGGCACAGGGATCTCCTCAGTAACAATGATCAGCGAGGCACAGGGATCTCCCCTCATTAACAATGATCAGCGAGGCACAGGGATCTCCCCTCAGTAACAATGATCAGCGAAGCACAGGGATCTCCTCAGTAACAACGATCAGCGAGGCACAGGGATCTCCCCGCAGTAACAATGATCAGCGAGGCACAGTGATCTCCCCTCAGTAACAATGATCAGCGAGGCACAGGGATCTCCCCTCAGTAACAATGATCAGTGAGGCACAGGGATCTCCCCTCAGTAACAATGATCAGCGAGGCACAGGGATCTCCCCTCAGTAACAATGATCAGCAAGGCACAGGGATCTCCCCTCAGTAACAATGATCAGCGAGGCACAGGGATCTCCCCTCAGTAACAATGATCAGCGAGGCACAGGGATCTCCCCGCAGTAACAATGATCAGCGAGGCACAGTGATCTCCCCTCAGTAACAACGATCAGCTAGGCACAGGGATCTCCCCTCAGTAACAATGATCAGTGAGGCACAGGGATCTCCCCTCAGTAACAATGATCAGCGAGGCACAGGGATCTCCCCTCAGTAACAATGATCAGCAAGGCACAGGGATCTCCCCTCAGTAACAATGATCAGCGAGGCACAGGGATCTCCCCTCAGTAACAATGATCAGCGAGGCACAGGGATCTCCCCTCAGCAACAATGATCAGTGAGGCACAGCGATCTCTCCACAGTAACAATGATCAGTGAGGCACAGGGATCTCCTCAGTAACAATGATCAGCGAGGCACAGGGATCTCTCCTCAGTAACACTGATCAGCGAGGCAGTGGGATCTCCTCAGTAACAACGATCAGCGAGGCACAGGGATCTCCCCTCAGCAACAATGATCAGCGAGGCACAGGGATCTCCTCAGTAACAACGTTCCGCGAGGCACAGGGATCTCCCCTCAGTAACACTGATCAGCGAGGCAGTGGGATCTCCTCAGTAACAACGATCAGCGAGGCACAGGGATCTCTCCTAGTAACAATGATCAGCAAGGCACAGTGATCTCCCCTCAGTAACAATGATCAGCGAGGCACAGGGATCTCCTCAGTAACAATGATCAGCGAGGCACAGGGATCTCCTCAGTAACAATGATCAGAGAGGCACAGGGATCTCCCCTCAGTAACAATGATCAGCGAGGCACAGTGATCTCCCCTCAGTAACATGATCAGCGGGGCACAGGGATCTCTGCTCAGTAACAATGATCAGCGAGGCACAGGGATCTCCCCGCAGTAACAATGATCAGCGAGGCACAGGGATCTCCTCAGTAACAATGATCAGTGAGGCACAGGGATCTCTCCTCAAGAACAATGATCAGTGAGGCACAGGGATCTCCCCTCAGTAAAAATGATCAGTGAGGCACAGGGCTCTCCGCTCAGTAACAATGATCAGCGAGGCACAGGGATCTCTCCTCAGTAACAATGATCAGTGAGGCACAGGGATCTCCCCTCAGTAACAATGATCAGTGAGGCACAGGGCTCTCCGCTCAGTAACAATGATCAGCGAGGCACAGGGATCTCTCCTCAGTAACAATGATCAGCGAGGCACAGTGATCTCCCCTCAGTAACAATGATCAGCGAGGCACAGTGATCTCCCCTCAGTAACAATAATCAGCGAGGCACAGGGTTCTCCTCAGTAACAATGATCAGCAAGGCACAAGGATCTCCTCAGTAACAATGATCAGTGAGTCACAGGGATCTCCCCTCAGTAACAATGATCAGTCAGGCACAGGGATCTCCCCTCAGTAACAATGATCATTGAGGCACAGGGATCTCCCCTCAATAACAATGATCAGCCAGGCACAGGGTTCTCCCCTCAGTAACAATGATCAGAGAGGCACAGGGATCTCCCCTCAGTAACAATGATCAGTGAGGCACAGGGATCTCCCCTCAGTAACAATGATCAGCGAGCACAGGGATCTCCCCTCAGTAACAATGATAAGCGAGGGACAGGGATCTCTCCGCAGTAACAATGATCAGCGAGGCACAGTGATCCCCTCAGTAACAATGATCAGCGAGGCACAGGGATCTCCCCTCAGTAACAATGATCAGCGAGGCACAGGAATCTCCCCTCAGTAACAATTATCAGCGAGGCACAGTGATCACCCCTCAATAACAATGATCAGCGAGGCACAGGGATCTCCTCAGTAACAATGATCAGCGAGGCACAGGGATCTCCCCTCATTAACAATGATCAGCGAGGCACAGGGATCTCCCCTCAGTAACAATGATCAGCGAAGCACAGGGATCTCCTCAGTAACAACGATCAGCGAGGCACAGGGATCTCCCCTCAGTAACAATGATCAGCGAGGCACAGTGATCTCCCCTCAGTAACAATGATCAGCGTGGCACAGGGATCTCCTCAGTAACAACGATCAGCGAGGCACAGGGATCTCCCCTCAGTAACAATGATCAGCGAGGTACAGGGATCTCCCCTCAGTAACAATGATCAGCGAGGCACAGGGATCTCCCCTCAGTAACAATGATCAGCGAGGCACAGGGATCTCCCCTCAGTAACAATGATCAGCGAGGCACAGGGATCTCCCCTCAGCAACAATGATCAGTGAGGCACAGCGATCTCTCCACAGTAACAATGATCAGTGAGGCACAGGGATCTCCTCAGTAACAATGATCAGCGAGGCACAGGGATCTCTCCTCAGTAACACTGATCAGCGAGGCACAGGGATCTCCCCTCAGTAACAATGATCAGCGAGGCACAGGGATCTCCCCTCAGTAACAATGATCGGCGAGGCACAGGGATCTCCCCTCAGTAACAATGATCAGCGAGGCACAGGGATCTCCTCAGTAACAACGATCAGCGAGGCACAGGGATCTCCCCTCAGTAACACTGATCAGCGAGGCAGTGGGATCTCCTCAGTAACAACGATCAGCGAGGCACAGGGATCTCTCCTAGTAACAATGATCAGCGAGGAACAGTGATCCCCTCAGTAACAATGATCAGCGAGGCACAGGGATCTCCTCAGTAACAATGATCAGCGACGCACAGGGATCTCCCCACAGTAACAATGATCAGCGAGGCACAGGGAACTCCCCTCAGTAACAATGATCAGAGAGGCACAGGGATCTCCCCTCAGTAACAATGATCAGCGAGGCACAGTGATCTCCCCTCAGTAACAATGATCAGCGGGGCACAGGGATCTCTGCTCAGTAACAATGATCAGCGAGGCACAGGGATCCCCTCAGTAACAATGATCAGAGAGGCACAGGGATCTCCCCTCAGTAACAATGATCAGCGAGGCACAGTGATCTCCCCTCAGTAACAATGATCAGCGGGGCACAGGGATCTCTGCTCAGTAACAATGATCAGCGAGGCACAGGGATCTCCCCGCAGTAACAATGATCAGCGAGGCACAGGGATCTCCTCAGTAACAATGATCAGTGAGGCACAGGGATCTCTCCTCAGTAACAATGATCAGTGAGGCACAGGGATCTCCCCTCAGTAACAATGATCAGTGAGGCACAGGGATCTCCTCAGTAACAATGATCAGTGAGGCACAGGGATCTCTCCTCAGTAACAATGATCAGTGAGGCACAGGGATCTCCTCAGTAACAATGATCAGCGAGGGACAGGGATCTCTCCTCAGTAACAATGATTAGCGAGGCACAGGGATCTCCTCAGTAACAATGATCAGTGAGGCACAGGGATCTCCTCAGTAACAATGATCAGCGAGGCACAGTGATCTCCCCTCAGTAACAATGAACAGCGAGGCACAGGGATCTCTCCTCAGTAACAATGATCAGAGAGGCACAGGGATCTCCCCTCAGAAACAATGATCAGTGAGGCACAGGGATCTCCCCTCAGTAACAATGATCAGTGAGGCACAGGGATCTCCCCTCAGTAACAATGATCAGCGAGGCACAGGGATCTCCCCTCAGTAACAATGATCAACGAGGCACAGTGATCTCCCCTCATTAACAATGATCAGTGAGGCACAGGGATCTCCCCTCAGTAACAATGATCAGCGAGGCACAGTGATCTCCCCTCAGTAACAATGATCAGCGAGGCACAGGGATCTCCTCAGTAACAATGATCAGTGAGGCACAGGGATCTCCCCTCAGTAACAATGATCAGTGAGGCACAGGGCTCTCACCTCAGTAACAATGATCAGCGAGGCACAGGGATCTCCTCAGTAACAATGATCAGCGAGGCACAGGGCTCTCCCCTCAGTAACAATGATCAGCGAGGCACAGGGATCTCCTCAGTAACAATGATCAGCAAGGCACAGGGATCTCCCCTCAGTAACAATGATCAGCGAGGCACAGGGATCTCTCCTCAGTAACAATGATCAGCGAGGCACAGTGATCTCCCCTCAGTAACAATGATCAGCGAGGCACAGTGATCTCCCCTCAGTAACAATAATCAGCGAGGCACAGGGTTCTCCTCAGTAACAATGATCAGCGAGGCACAGGGATCTTCTCAGTAACAATGATCAGTGAGTCACAGGGATCTCCCCTCAGTAACAATGATCAGTGAGGCACAGGGATCTCCCCTCAGTAACAATGATCAGTGAGGCACAGGGATCTCCCCTCAATAACAATGATCAGCCAGGCACAGGGTTCTCCCCTCAGTAACAATGATCAGAGAGGCACAGGGATCTCCCCTCAGTAACAATGATCAGTGAGGCACAGGGATCTCCACTCAGTAACAATGATCAGCGAGCACAGGGATCTCCCCTCAGTAACAATGATAAGCGAGGGACAGGGAACTCTCCGCAGTAACTATGATCAGCGAGGCACAGTGATCCCCTCAGTAACAATGATCAGCGAGGCACAGGGATCTCCCCTCAGTAACAATGATCAGCGAGGCACAGGAATCTCCCCTCAGTAAAAATTATCAGCGAGGCACAGTGATCACCCCTCAATAACAATGATCAGCGAGGCACAGGGATCTCCTCAGTAACAATGATCAGCGAGGCACAGGGATCTCCCCTCATTAACAATGATCAGCGTGGCACAGGGATCTCCCCTCAGTAACAATGATCAGCGAAGCACAGGGATCTCCTCAGTAACAACGATCAGCGAGGCACAGGGATCTCCCCGCAGTAACAATGATCAGCGAGGCACAGTGATCTCCCCTCAGTAACAATGATCAGCGAGGCACAGGGATCTCCCCTCAGTAACAATGATCAGTGAGGCACAGGGATCTCCCCTCAGTAACAATGATCAGCGAGGCACAGGGATCTCCACTCAGTAACAATGATCAGCAAGGCACAGGGATCTCCCCTCAGTAACAATGATCAGCGAGGCACAGGGATCTCCCCTCAGTAACAATGATCAGCGAGGCACAGGGATCTCCCCGCAGTAACAATGATCAGCGAGGCACAGTGATCTCCCCTCAGTAACAACGATCAGCTAGGCACAGGGATCTCCCCTCAGTAACAATGATCAGTGAGGCACAGGGATCTCCCCTCAGTAACAATGATCAGCGAGGCACAGGGATCTCCCCTCAGTAACAATGATCAGTGAGGCACAGGGCTCTCCGCTCAGTAACAATGATCAGCGAGGCACAGGGATCTCTCCTCAGTAACAATGATCAGCGAGGCACAGTGATCTCCCCTCAGTAACAATGATGAGCGAGGCACAGTGATCTCCCCTCAGTAACAATAATCAGCGAGGCACAGGGTTCTCCTCAGTAACAATGATCAGCAAGGCACAAGGATCTCCTCAGTAACAATGATCAGTGAGTCACAGGGATCTCCCCTCAGTAACAATGATCAGTCAGGCACAGGGATCTCCCCTCAGTAACAATGATCATTGAGGCACAGGGATCTCCCCTCAATAACAATGATCAGCCAGGCACAGGGTTCTCCCCTCAGTAACAATGATCAGAGAGGCACAGGGATCTCCCCTCAGTAACAATGATCAGTGAGGCACAGGGATCTCCCCTCAGTAACAATGATCAGCGAGCACAGGGATCTCCCCTCAGTAACAATGATAAGCGAGGGACAGGGATCTCTCCGCAGTAACAATGATCAGCGAGGCACAGTGATCCCCTCAGTAACAATGATCAGCGAGGCACAGGGATCTCCCCTCAGTAACAATGATCAGCGAGGCACAGGAATCTCCCCTCAGTAACAATTATCAGCGAGGCACAGTGATCACCCCTCAATAACAATGATCAGCGAGGCACAGGGATCTCCTCAGTAACAATGATCAGCGAGGCACAGGGATCTCCCCTCATTAACAATGATCAGCGAGGCACAGGGATCTCCCCTCAGTAACAATGATCAGCGAAGCACAGGGATCTCCTCAGTAACAACGATCAGCGAGGCACAGGGATCTCCCCTCAGTAACAATGATCAGCGAGGCACAGTGATCTCCCCTCAGTAACAATGATCAGCGTGGCACAGGGATCTCCTCAGTAACAACGATCAGCGAGGCACAGGGATCTCCCCTCAGTAACAATGATCAGCGAGGCACAGGGATCTCCCCTCAGTAACAATGATCAGCGAGGCACAGGGATCTCCCCTCAGTAACAATGATCAGCGAGGCACAGGGATCTCCCCTCAGTAACAATGATCAGCGAGGCACAGGGATCTCCCCTCAGCAACAATGATCAGTGAGGCACAGCGATCTCTCCACAGTAACAATGATCAGTGAGGCACAGGGATCTCCTCAGTAACAATGATCAGCGAGGCACAGGGATCTCTCCTCAGTAACACTGATCAGCGAGGCACAGGGATCTCCCCTCAGTAACAATGATCAGCGAGGCACAGGGATCTCCCCTCAGTAACAATGATCGGCGAGGCACAGGGATCTCCCCTCAGTAACAATGATCAGCGAGGCACAGGGATCTCCTCAGTAACAACGATCAGCGAGGCACAGGGATCTCCCCTCAGTAACACTGATCAGCGAGGCAGTGGGATCTCCTCAGTAACAACGATCAGCGAGGCACAGGGATCTCTCCTAGTAACAATGATCAGCGAGGAACAGTGATCCCCTCAGTAACAATGATCAGCGAGGCACAGGGATCTCCTCAGTAACAATGATCAGCGACGCACAGGGATCTCCCCACAGTAACAATGATCAGCGAGGCACAGGGAACTCCCCTCAGTAACAATGATCAGAGAGACACAGGGATCTCCCCTCAGTAACAATGATCAGCGAGGCACAGTGATCTCCCCTCAGTAACAATGATCAGCGGGGCACAGGGATCTCTGCTCAGTAACAATGATCAGCGAGGCACAGGGATCCCCTCAGTAACAATGATCAGAGAGGCACAGGGATCTCCCCTCAGTAACAATGATCAGCGAGGCACAGTGATCTCCCCTCAGTAACAATGATCAGCGGGGCACAGGGATCTCTGCTCAGTAACAATGATCAGCGAGGCACAGGGATCTCCCCGCAGTAACAATGATCAGCGAGGCACAGGGATCTCCTCAGTAACAATGATCAGTGAGGCACAGGGATCTCTCCTCAGTAACAATGATCAGTGAGGCACAGGGATCTCCCCTCAGTAACAATGATCAGTGAGGCACAGGGATCTCCTCAGTAACAATGATCAGTGAGGCACAGGGATCTCTCCTCAGTAACAATGATCAGTGAGGCACAGGGATCTCCTCAGTAACAATGATCAGCGAGGGACAGGGATCTCTCCTCAGTAACAATGATTAGCGAGGCACAGGGATCTCCTCAGTAACAATGATCAGTGAGGCACAGGGATCTCCTCAGTAACAATGATCAGCGAGGCACAGTGATCTCCCCTCAGTAACAATGAACAGCGAGGCACAGGGATCTCTCCTCAGTAACAATGATCAGCGAGGCACAGGGATCTCCCCTCAGAAACAATGATCAGTGAGGCACAGGGATCTCCCCTCAGTAACAATGATCAGTGAGGCACAGGGATCTCCCCTCAGTAACAATGATCAGCGAGGCACAGGGATCTCCCCTCAGTAACAATGATCAACGAGGCACAGTGATCTCCCCTCATTAACAATGATCAGTGAGGCACAGGGATCTCCCCTCAGTAACAATGATCAGCGAGGCACAGTGATCTCCCCTCAGTAACAATGATCAGCGAGGCACAGGGATCTCCTCAGTAACAATGATCAGTGAGGCACAGGGATCTCCCCTCAGTAACAACGATCAGTGAGGCACAGGGCTCTCACCTCAGTAACAATGATCAGCGAGGCACAGGGATCTCCTCAGTAACAATGATCAGCGAGGCACAGGGCTCTCCCCTCAGTAACAATGATCAGCGAGGCACAGGGATCTCCTCAGTAACAATGATCAGCAAGGCACAGGGATCTCCCCTCAGTAACAATGATCAGCGAGGCACAGGGATCTCTCCTCAGTAACAATGATCAGCGAGGCACAGTGATCTCCCCTCAGTAACAATGATCAGCGAGGCACAGTGATCTCCCCTCAGTAACAATAATCAGCGAGGCACAGGGTTCTCCTCAGTAACAATGATCAGCGAGGCACAGGGATCTTCTCAGTAACAATGATCAGTGAGTCACAGGGATCTCCCCTCAGTAACAATGATCAGTGAGGCACAGGGATCTCCCCTCAGTAACAATGATCAGTGAGGCACAGGGATCTCCCCTCAATAACAATGATCAGCCAGGCACAGGGTTCTCCCCTCAGTAACAATGATCAGAGAGGCACAGGGATCTCCCCTCAGTAACAATGATCAGTGAGGCACAGGGATCTCCACTCAGTAACAATGATCAGCGAGCAAAGGGATCTCCCCTCAGTAACAATGATCAGTGAGGCACAGGGATCTCCCCTCAGTAACAATGATCAGCGAGGCACAGGGATCTCCACTCAGTAACAATGATCAGCAAGGCACAGGGATCTCCCCTCAGTAACAATGATCAGCGAGGCACAGGGATCTCCCCTCAGTAACAATGATCAGCGAGGCACAGGGATCTCCCCGCAGTAACAATGATCAGCGAGGCACAGTGATCTCCCCTCAGTAACAACGATCAGCTAGGCACAGGGATCTCCCCTCAGTAACAATGATCAGTGAGGCACAGGGATCTCCCCTCAGTAACAATGATCAGCGAGGCACAGGGATCTCCCCTCAGTAACAATGATCAGCAAGGCACAGGGATCTCCCCTCAGTAACAATGATCAGCGAGGCACAGGGATCTCCCCTCAGTAACAATGATCAGCGAGGCACAGGGATCTCCCCTCAGCAACAATGATCAGTGAGGCACAGCGATCTCTCCACAGTAACAATGATCAGTGAGGGACAGGGATCTCCTCAGTAACAATGATCAGCGAGGCACAGGGATCTCTCCTCAGTAACACTGATCAGCGAGGCAGTGGGATCTCCTCAGTAACAACGTTCCGCGAGGCACAGGGATCTCCCCTCAGTAACACTGATCAGCGAGGCAGTGGGATCTCCTCAGTAACAATGATCAGCAAGGCACAGGGATCTCCCCTCAGTAACAATGATCAGCGAGGCACAGGGATCTCCCCTCAGTAACAATGATCAGCGAGGCACAGGGATCTCCCCGCAGTAACAATGATCAGCGAGGCACAGTGATCTCCCCTCAGTAACAACGATCAGCTAGGCACAGGGATCTCCCCTCAGTAACAATGATCAGTGAGGCACAGGGATCTCCCCTCAGTAACAATGATCAGCGAGGCACAGGGATCTCCCCTCAGTAACAATGATCAGCGAGGCACAGGGATCTCCCCTCAGCAACAAAGATCAGTGAGGCACAGCGATCTCTCCACAGTAACAATGATCAGTGAGGCACAGGGATCTCCTCAGTAACAATGATCAGCGAGGCACAGGGATCTCTCCTCAGTAACACTGATCAGCGAGGCAGTGGGATCTCCTCAGTAACAACGATCAGCGAGGCACAGGGATCTCCCCTCAGCAACAATGATCAGCGTGGCACAGGGATCTCCTCAGTAACAACGTTCCGCGAGGCACAGGGATCTCCCCTCAGTAACACTGATCAGCGAGGCAGTGGGATCTCCTCAGTAACAACGATCAGCGAGGCACAGGGATCTCTCCTAGTAACAATGATCAGCGAGGCACAGTGATCTCCCCTCAGTAACAATGATCAGCGAGGCACAGGGATCTCCTCAGTAACAATGATCAGCGAGGCACAGGGATCTCCTCAGTAACAATGATCAGTGAGTCACAGGGATCTCCTCAGTAACAATGATCAGCGTGGCACAGGGATCTCCCCTCAGTAACAATGATCAGCGGGGCACAGGGATCTCTGCTCAGTAACAATGATCAGCGAGGCACAGGGATCCCCTCAGTAACAATGATCAGAGAGGCACAGGGTTCTCCCCTCAGTAACAATGATCAGCGAGGCACAGTGATCTCCCGTCAGTAACAATGATCAGCGGGGCACAGGAATCTCTGCTCAGTAACAATGATCAGCGAGGCACAGGGATCTCCCCGCAGTAACAATGATCAGCGAGGCACAGGGATCTCCTCAGTAACAATGATCAGTGAGGCACAGGGATCTCTCCTCAGTAACAATGATCAGTGAGGCACAGGGATCTCCCCTCAGTAACAATGATCAGTGAGGCACAGGGATCTCCCCTCAGTAACAATGATCAGCGAGGCACAGGGATCTCCCCTCAGTAACAATGATCAACGAGGCACAGTGATCTCCCCTCATTAACAATGATCAGTGAGGCACAGGGATCTCCCCTCAGTAACAATGATCAGCGAGGCACAGTGATCTCCCCTCAGTAACAATGATCAGCGAGGCACAGGGATCTCCTCAGTAACAATGATTAGTGAGGCACAGGGATCTCCCCTCAGTAACAATGATCAGTGAGGCACAGGGCTCTCACCTCAGTAACAATGATCAGCGAGGCACAGGGATCTCCTCAGTAACAATGATCAGCGAGGCACAGGGCTCTCCCCTCAGTAACAATGATCAGCGAGGCACAGGGATCTCCTCAGTAACAATGATCAGCAAGGCACAGGGATCTCCCCTCAGTAACAATGATCAGCGAGGCACAGGGATCTCTCCTCAGTAACAATGATCAGCGAGGCACAGTGATCTCCCCTCAGTAACAATGATCAGCGAGGCACAGTGATCTCCCCTCAGTAACAATAATCAGCGAGGCACAGGGTTCTCCTCAGTAACAATGATCAGCGAGGCACAGGGATCTTCTCAGTAACAATGATCAGTGAGTCACAGGGATCTCCCCTCAGTAACAATGATCAGTGAGGCACAGGGATCTCCCCTCAGTAACAATGATCAGTGAGGCACAGGGATCTCCCCTCAATAACAATGATCAGCCAGGCACAGGGTTCTCCCCTCAGTAACAATGATCAGAGAGGCACAGGGATCTCCCCTCAGTAACAATGATCAGTGAGGCACAGGGATCTCCCCTCAGTAACAATGATCAGCGAGCACAGGGATCTCCCCTCAGTAACAATGATAAGCGAGGGACAGGGATCTCTCCGCAGTAACAATGATCAGCGAGGCACAGTGATCCCCTCAGTAACAATGATCAGCGAGGCACAGGGATCTCCCCTCAGTAACAATGATCAGCGAGGCACAGGAATCTCCCCTCAGTAACAATTATCAGCGAGGCACAGTGATCACCCCTCAATAACAATGATCAGCGAGGCACAGGGATCTCCTCAGTAACAATGATCAGCGAGGCACAGGGATCTCCCCTCATTAACAATGATCAGCGAGGCACAGGGATCTCCCCTCAGTAACAATGATCAGCGAAGCACAGGGATCTCCTCAGTAACAACGATCAGCGAGGCACAGGGATCTCACCTCAGTAACAATGATCAGCGAGGCACAGTGATCTCCCCTCAGTAACAATGATCAGCGAGGCACAGGGATCTCCCCTCAGTAACAATGATCAGTGAGGCACAGGGATCTCCCCTCAGTAACAATGATCAGCGAGGCACAGGGATCTCCCCTCAGTAACAATGATCAGCAAGGCACAGGGATCTCCCCTCAGTAACAATGATCAGCGAGGCACAGGGATCTCCCCTCAGTAACAATGATCAGCGAGGCACAGGGATCTCCCCGCAGTAACAATGATCAGCGAGGCACAGGGATCTCCCCGCAGTAACAATGATCAGCGAGGCACAGTGATCTCCCCTCAGTAACAACGATCAGCTAGGCACAGGGATCTCCCCTCAGTAACAATGATCAGTGAGGCACAGGGATCTCCCCTCAGTAACAATGATCAGCGAGGCACAGGGATCTCCCCTCAGTAACAATGATCAGCAAGGCACAGGGATCTCCCCTCAGTAACAATGATCAGCGAGGCACAGGGATCTCCCCTCAGTAACAATGATCAGCGAGGCACAGGGATCTCCCCTCAGCAACAATGATCAGTGAGGCACAGCGATCTCTCCACAGTAACAATGATCAGTGAGGGACAGGGATCTCCTCAGTAACAATGATCAGCGAGGCACAGGGATCTCTCCTCAGTAACACTGATCAGCGAGGCAGTGGGATCTCCTCAGTAACAACGTTCCGCGAGGCACAGGGATCTCCCCTCAGTAACACTGATCAGCGAGGCAGTGGGATCTCCTCAGTAACAATGATCAGCAAGGCACAGGGATCTCCCCTCAGTAACAATGATCAGCGAGGCACAGGGATCTCCCCTCAGTAACAATGATCAGCGAGGCACAGGGATCTCCCCGCAGTAACAATGATCAGCGAGGCACAGTGATCTCCCCTCAGTAACAACGATCAGCTAGGCACAGGGATCTCCCCTCAGTAACAATGATCAGTGAGGCACAGGGATCTCCCCTCAGTAACAATGATCAGCGAGGCACAGGGATCTCCCCTCAGTAACAATGATCAGCGAGGCACAGGGATCTCCCCTCAGCAACAAAGATCAGTGAGGCACAGCGATCTCTCCACAGTAACAATGATCAGTGAGGCACAGGGATCTCCTCAGTAACAATGATCAGCGAGGCACAGGGATCTCTCCTCAGTAACACTGATCAGCGAGGCAGTGGGATCTCCTCAGTAACAACGATCAGCGAGGCACAGGGATCTCCCCTCAGCAACAATGATCAGCGAGGCACAGGGATCTCCTCAGTAACAACGTTCCGCGAGGCACAGGGATCTCCCCTCAGTAACACTGATCAGCGAGGCAGTGGGATCTCCTCAGTAACAACGATCAGCGAGGCACAGGGATCTCTCCTAGTAACAATGATCAGCGAGGCACAGTGATCTCCCCTCAGTAACAATGATCAGCGAGGCACAGGGATCTCCTCAGTAACAATGATCAGCGAGGCACAGGGATCTCCTCAGTAACAATGATCAGTGAGTCACAGGGATCTCCACAGTAACAATGATCAGCGTGGCACAGGGATCTCCCCTCAGTAACAATGATCAGCGGGGCACAGGGATCTCTGCTCAGTAACAATGATCAGCGAGGCACAGGGATCCCCTCAGTAACAATGATCAGAGAGGCACAGGGTTCTCCCCTCAGTAACAATGATCAGCGAGGCACAGTGATCTCCCGTCAGTAACAATGATCAGCGGGGCACAGGAATCTCTGCTCAGTAACAATGATCAGCTAGGCACAGGGATCTCCCCGCAGTAACAATGATCAGCGAGGCACAGGGATCTCCTCAGTAACAATGATCAGTGAGGCACAGGGATCTCTCCTCAGTAACAATGATCAGTGAGGCACAGGGATCTCCCCTCAGTAACAATGATCAGTGAGGCACAGGGATCTCCCCTCAGTAACAATGATCAGCGAGGCACAGGGATCTCCCCTCAGTAACAATGATCAACGAGGCACAGTGATCTCCCCTCATTAACAATGATCAGTGAGGCACAGGGATCTCCCCTCAGTAACAATGATCAGCGAGGCACAGTGATCTCCCCTCAGTAACAATGATCAGCGAGGCACAGGGATCTCCTCAGTAACAATGATTAGTGAGGCACAGGGATCTCCCCTCAGTAACAATGATCAGTGAGGCACAGGGCTCTCACCTCAGTAACAATGATCAGCGAGGCACAGGGATCTCCTCAGTAACAATGATCAGCGAGGCACAGGGCTCTCCCCTCAGTAACAATGATCAGCGAGGCACAGGGATCTCCTCAGTAACAATGATCAGCAAGGCACAGGGATCTCCCCTCAGTAACAATGATCAGCGAGGCACAGGGATCTCTCCTCAGTAACAATGATCAGCGAGGCACAGTGATCTCCCCTCAGTAACAATGATCAGCGAGGCACAGTGATCTCCCCTCAGTAACAATAATCAGCGAGGCACAGGGTTCTCCTCAGTAACAATGATCAGCGAGGCACAGGGATCTTCTCAGTAACAATGATCAGTGAGTCACAGGGATCTCCCCTCAGTAACAATGATCAGTGAGGCACAGGGATCTCCCCTCAGTAACAATGATCAGTGAGGCACAGGGATCTCCCCTCAATAACAATGATCAGCCAGGCACAGGGTTCTCCCCTCAGTAACAATGATCAGAGAGGCACAGGGATCTCCCCTCAGTAACAATGATCAGTGAGGCACAGGGATCTCCCCTCAGTAACAATGATCAGCGAGCACAGGGATCTCCCCTCAGTAACAATGATAAGCGAGGGACAGGGATCTCTCCGCAGTAACAATGATCAGCGAAGCACAGTGATCCCCTCAGTAACAATGATCAGCGAGGCACAGGGATCTCCCCTCAGTAACAATGATCAGCGAGGCACAGGAATCTCCCCTCAGTAACAATTATCAGCGAGGCACAGTGATCACCCCTCAATAACAATGATCAGCGAGGCACAGGGATCTCCTCAGTAACAATGATCAGCGAGGCACAGGGATCTCCCCTCATTAACAATGATCAGCGAGGCACAGGGATCTCCCCTCAGTAACAATGATCAGCGAAGCACAGGGATCTCCTCAGTAACAACGATCAGCGAGGCACAGGGATCTCACCTCAGTAACAATGATCAGCGAGGCACAGTGATCTCCCCTCAGTAACAATGATCAGCGAGGCACAGGGATCTCCCCTCAGTAACAATGATCAGTGAGGCACAGGGATCTCCCCTCAGTAACAATGATCAGCGAGGCACAGGGATCTCCCCTCAGTAACAATGATCAGCAAGGCACAGGGATCTCCCCTCAGTAACAATGATCAGCGAGGCACAGGGATCTCCCCTCAGTAACAATGATCAGCGAGGCACAGGGATCTCCCCGCAGTAACAATGATCAGCGAGGCACAGTGATCTCCCCTCAGTAACAACGATCAGCTAGGCACAGGGATCTCCCCTCAGTAACAATGATCAGTGAGGCACAGGGATCTCCCCTCAGTAACAATGATCAGAGAGGCATAGGGATCTCCCCTCAGTAACAATGATCAGCAAGGCACAGGGATCTCCCCTCAGTAACAATGATCAGCGAGGCACAGGGATCTCCCCTCAGTAACAATGATCAGCGAGGCACAGGGATCTCCCCTCAGCAACAATGATCAGTGAGGCACAGCGATCTCTCCACAGTAACAATGATCAGTGAGGCACAGGGATCTCCTCAGTAACAATGATCAGCGAGGCACAGGGATCTCTCCTCAGTAACACTGATCAGCGAGGCAGTGGGATCTCCTCAGTAACAACGATCAGCGAGGCACAGGGATCTCCCCTCAGTAACAATGATCAGCGAGGCACAGGGATCTCCTCAGTAACAATGATCAGCGAGGCACAGGGATCTCCTCAGTAACAATGATCAGTGAGTCACAGGGATCTCCTCAGTAACAATGATCAGCGTGGCACAGGGATCTCCCCTCAGTAACAATGATCAGCGAGGCACAGGGGTCTCCCTTCAGTAACAATGATCAGAGAGGCACAGGGATCTCCTCAGTAACAATGATCAGCGAGGCACAGGGATCTCCCCTCAGTAACAATGATCAGCGAGGCACAGGGATCTCCTCAGTAACAATGATCAGCAAGGCACAGGGATCTCCCCTCAGTAACAATGATCAGCGAGGCACAGGGATCTCCCCTCAGTAACAATGATCAGTGAGGCACAGGGATCTCCCCTCAGTAACAATGATCAGTGAGGCACAGGGATCTCCCCTCAATAACAATGATCAGCGAGGCACAGTGATCTCTCCTCAGTAACAATGATCAGCGAGGCACAGGGATCTCCCCTCAGTAACAATGATCAGCGAGGCACAGGGATCTCTCCTCAGTAACAATGATCAGTGAGGCACAGGGATCTCCTCAGTAACAATGATCAGCGTGGCACAGGGATCTCCCCTCAGTAACAATGATCAGCGAGGCACAGGGGTCTCCCTTCAGTAACAATGATCAGAGAGGCACAGGGATCTCCTCAGTAACAATGATCAGCGAGGCACAGGGATCTCCCCTCAGTAACAATGATCAGCGAGGCACAGGGATCTCCTCAGTAACAATACTCAGCAAGGCACAGGGATCTCCCCTCAGTAACAATGATCAGTGAGTCACAGGGATCTCTCCTCAGTAACAATGATCAGTGAGGCACAGGGATCTCCCCTCAATAACAATGATCAGCGAGGCACAGTGATCTCTCCTCAGTAACAATGATCAGCGAGGCACAGGGATCTCCCCTCAGTAACAATGATCAGCGAGTCACAGGGATCTCTCCTCAGTAACAATGATCAGTGAGGCACAGGGATCTCCCCTCAGTAACAATGATCAGTGAGGCACAGGGATCTCCCCTCAGTAACAATGATCAGTGAGGCACAGGGATCTCCCCTCAGTAACAATGATCAGCGAGGCACAGTGATCCCCTCAGTAACAATGATCAGCGAGGCACAGTGATCTCCCCTCAGTAACAATGATCAGCGAGGCACAGAGATCTCCTCAGTAACAACAATCAGCGAGGCACAGGGATCTCCCCTCAGTAACAATGATCAGCGAGGCACAGGGATCTCCCCTCAGTAACAATGATCAGCGAGGCACAGGGATCTCCCCTCAGTTGCAATGATCAGCGAGGCACAGGGATCTCCCCTCAGTAACAATGATCAGCGAGGCACAGGGATCTCCTCAGTAACAATGATCAGCGTGGCACAGGGATCTCCCCTCAGTAACAATGATCAGCGAGGCACAGGGGTCTCCCTTCAGTAACAATGATCAGAGAGGCACAGGGATCTCCTCAGTAACAATGATCAGCGAGGCACAGGGATCTCCCCTCAGTAACAATGATCAGCGAGGCACAGGGATCTCCTCAGTAACAATACTCAGCAAGGCACAGGGATCTCCCCTCAGTAACAATGATCAGTGAGTCACAGGGATCTCTCCTCAGTAACAATGATCAGTGAGGCACAGGGATCTCCCCTCAATAACAATGATCAGCGAGGCACAGTGATCTCTCCTCAGTAACAATGATCAGCGAGGCACAGGGATCTCCCCTCAGTAACAATGATCAGCGAGGCACAGGGATCTCTCCTCAGTAACAATGATCAGTGAGGCACAGGGATCTCCCCTCAGTAACAATGATCAGTGAGGCACAGGGATCTCCCCTCAGTAACAATGATCAGTGAGGCACAGGGATCTCCCCTCAGTAACAATGATCAGCGAGGCACAGTGATCCCCTCAGTAACAATGATCAGCGAGGCACAGTGATCTCCCCTCAGTAACAATGATCAGCGAGGCACAGAGATCTCCTCAGTAACAACAATCAGCGAGGCACAGGGATCTCCCCTCAGTAACAATGATCAGCGAGGCACAGAGATCTCCTCAGTAACAACAATCAGCGAGGCACAGGGATCTCCCCTCAGTAACAATGATCAGCGAGGCACAGTGATCTCTCCTCAGTAACAATGATCAGTGAGGCACAGGGATCTCCCCTCAGTAACAATGATCAGCGAGCACAGGGATCTCCCCTCAGTAACAATGATAAGCGAGGGACAGGGATCTCTCCGCAGTAACAATGATCAGCGAGGCACAGTGATCTCCCCTCAGTAACAATGATCAGTGAGGCACAGGGATCTCCCCTCAGTAACAATGATCAGTGAGGCACAGGGATCTCCCCTCAGTAACAATGATCAGTGAGGCACAGGGATCTCCCCTCAGTAACAATGATCAGCGAGGCACAGGGATCTCCCCTCAGTAACAATGATCAGTGAGGCACAGGGATCTCCCCTCAGTAACAATGATCAGTGAGGCACAGGGATCTCCCCTCAGTAACAATGATCAGTGAGGCACAGGGATCTCCCCTCAGTAACAATGATCAGCGAGGCACAGTGATCCCCTCAGTAACAATGATCAGCGAGGCACAGTGATCTCCCCTCAGTAACAATGATCAGCGAGGCACAGAGATCTCCTCAGTAACAACAATCAGCGAGGCACAGGGATCTCCCCTCAGTAACAATGATCAGCGAGGCACAGAGATCTCCTCAGTAACAACAATCAGCGAGGCACAGGGATCTCCCCTCAGTAACAATGATCAGCGAGGCACAGTGATCTCTCCTCAGTAACAATGATCAGTGAGGCACAGGGATCTCCCCTCAATAACAATGATCAGCGAGCACAGGGATCTCCCCTCAGTAACAATGATAAGCGAGGGACAGGGATCTCTCCGCAGTAACAATGATCAGCGAGGCACAGTGATCCCCTCAGTAACAATGATCAGCGAGGCACAGTGATCTCCCCTCAGTAACAATGATCAGCGAGGCACAGAGATCTCCTCAGTAACATCAATCAGCGAGGCACAGGGATCTCCCCTCAGTAACAATGATCAGCGAGGCACAGGGATCTCCTCAGTAACAATGATCAGCGTGGCACAGGGATCTCCCCTCAGTAACAATGATCAGCGAGGCACAGGGGTCTCCCTTCAGTAACAATGATCAGAGAGGCACAGGGATCTCCTCAGTAACAATGATCAGCGAGGCACAGGGATCTCCCCTCAGTAACAATGATCAGCGAGGCACAGGGATCTCCTCAGTAACAATACTCAGCAAGGCACAGGGATCTCCCCTCAGTAACAATGATCAGTGAGTCACAGGGATCTCTCCTCAGTAACAATGATCAGTGAGGCACAGGGATCTCCCCTCAATAACAATGATCAGCGAGGCACAGTGATCTCTCCTCAGTAACAATGATCAGCGAGGCACAGGGATCTCCCCTCAGTAACAATGATCAGCGAGGCACAGGGATCTCTCCTCAGTAACAATGATCAGTGAGGCACAGGGATCTCCCCTCAGTAACAATGATCAGTGAGGCACAGGGATCTCCCCTCAGTAACAATGATCAGTGAGGCACAGGGATCTCCCCTCAGTAACAATGATCAGCGAGCACAGGGATCTCCCCTCAGTAACAATGATAAGCGAGGGACAGGGATCTCTCCGCAGTAACAATGATCAGCGAGGCACAGTGATCCCCTCAGTAACAATGATCAGCGAGGCACAGTGATCTCCCCTCAGTAACAATGATCAGCGAGGCACAGAGATCTCCTCAGTAACAACAATCAGCGAGGCACAGGGATCTCCCCTCAGTAACAATGATCAGCGAGGCACAGGGATCTCCCCTCAGTAACAATGATCAGCGAGGCACAGGGATCTCCCCTCAGTTGCAATGATCAGCGAGGCACAGGGATCTCTCCTCAGTAACAATGTTCAGCGAGGCACAGGGATCTCCTCAGTAACAATGATCAGTGAGGCACAGGGATCTCCTCAGTAACAATGATCAGCGACGCACAGGGATCTGCTCTCAGGAACAATGATCAGCGAGGAACAGGGATCTCCTCAGTAACAATGATCAGCGACGCACAGGGATCTCCCCTCAATAACAATGATCAGCGAGGCACAGTGATCTCCCCTCAGTAACAATGATCAGCGAGGCACAGGGATCTCCCCTCAGTAACAATGATCAGTGAGGCACAGGGATCTCCTCAGTAACAATCATCAGCGAGGCACAGGGATCTCCCTCAGTAACAATGATCAGCGAGGCAAAGGGATCTCCCCTCAGTAACAATGATCAGTGAGGCACAGGGATCTCCTCAGTAACAATGATCAGCGAGGGACAGGGATCTCTCCTCAGTAACAATGATTAGCGAGGCACAGGGATCTCCTCAGTAACAATGATCAGTGAGGCACAGGGATCTCCTCAGTAACAATGATCAGTGAGGCACAGGGATCTCCCCTCAGTAACAATGATCAGTGAGGCACAGGGATCTCCCCTCAGTAACAATGATCAGCGAGGCACAGGGATCTCCCCTCAGTAACAATGATCAACGAGGCACGGTGATCTCCCCTCAGTAACAATGATCAGTGAGGCACAGGGATCTCCCCTCAGTAACAATGATCAGCGAGGCACAGTGATCTCCCCTCAGTAACAATGATCAGCGAGGCACAGTGATCTCCCCTCAGTAACAATGATCAGCGAGGCACAGGGATCTCCTCAGTAACAATGATCAGTGAGGCACAGGGATCTCCCCTCAGTAACAATGATCAGTGAGGCACAGGGCTCTCACCTCAGTAACAATGATCAGCGAGGCACAGTGATCTCCCCTCAGTAACAATGATCAGCGAGGCACAGTGATCTCCCCTCAGTAACAATAATCAGCGAGGCACAGGGTTCTCCTCAGTAACAATGATCAGCGAGGCACAGGGATCTCCTCAGTAACAATGATCAGTGAGTCACAGGGATCTCCCCTCAGTAACAATGATCAGTGAGGCACAGGGATCTCCCCTCAGTAACAATGATCAGTGAGGCACAGGGATCTCCCCTCAATAACAATGATCAGCCAGGCACAGGGTTCTCCCCTCAGTAACAATGATCAGAGAGGCACAGGGATCTCCCCTCAGTAACAATGATCAGTGAGGCACAGGGATCTCCCCTCAGTAACAATGATCAGCGAGGCACAGGGATCTCCCCTCAGTAACAATGATCAGTGAGGCACAGGGATCTCCCCTCAGTAACAATGATAAGCGAGGGACAGGGATCTCTCCGCAGTAACAATGATCAGCGAGGCACAGTGATCCCCTCAGTAACAATGATCAGCAAGGCACAGGGATCTCCCCTCAGTAACAATGATCAGCGAGGCACAGGAATCTCCCCTCTGTAACAATTATCAGCGAGGCACAGTGATCACCCCTCAATAACAATGATCAGCGAGGCACAGGGAGCTCCTCAGTAACAATGATCAGCGAGGCACAGGGATCTCCCCTCATTAACAATGATCAGCGAGGCACAGGGATCTCCCCTCAGTAACAATGATCAGCGAGGCACAGGGATCTCCCCTCAGTAACAATGATCAGGAGGCACAGTGATCTCCCCTCAGTAACAATGATAGGCGAGGCACAGGGATCTCCTCAGTAACAACGATCAGCGAGGCACAGGGATCTCCCCTCAGTAACAATGATCAGTGAGGCACAGGGATCTCCCCTCAGTAACAATGATCAGCGAGGCACAGGGATCTCCCCTCAGTAACAATGATCAGCGAGGCACAGGGATCTCCCCTCAGTAACAATGATCAGTGAGGCACAGGGCTCTCACCTCAGTAACAATGATCAGCGAGGCACAGGGATTTCTTCAGTAACAATGATCAGCGAGGCACAGGGCTCTCCCCTCAGTAACAATGATCAGCGAGGCACAGGGATCTCCTCAGTAACAATGATCAGCGAGGCACAGGGATCTCCCCTCAGTAACAATGATCAGCGAGGCACAGGGATCTCTCCTCAGTAACAATGATCAGCGAGGCACAGTGATCTCCCCTCAGTAACAATGATCAGCGAGGCACAGTGATCTCCCCTCAGTAACAATGATCAGCGAGGCACAGGGTTCTCCTCAGTAACAATGATCAGCGAGGCACAGGGATCTCCTCGGTAACAATGATCAGTGAGTCACAGGGATCTCCCTCAGTAACAATGATCAGCGAGGCACAGGGATCTCTCCTCAGTAACAATGATCAGCGAGGCACAGTGATCTCCCCTCAGTAACAATGATCAGCGAGGCACAGTGATCTCCCCTCAGTAACAATGATCAGCGAGGCACAGGGTTCTCCTCAGTAACAATGATCAGCGAGGCACAGGGATCTCCTCAGTAACAATGATCAGGAGGCACAGTGATCTCCCCTCAGTAACAATGATCAGCGAGGCACAGGGATCTCCTCAGTAACAACGATCAGCGAGGCACAGGGATCTCCCCTCAGTAACAATGATCAGTGAGGCACAGGGATCTCCCCTCAGTAACAATGATCAGCGAGGCACAGGGATCTCCCCTCAGTAACAATGATCAGCGAGGCACAGGGATCTCCCCTCAGTAACAATGATCAGTGAGGCACAGGGCTCTCACCTCAGTAACAATGATCAGCGAGGCACAGGGATTTCTTCAGTAACAATGATCAGCGAGGCACAGGGCTCTCCCCTCAGTAACAATGATCAGCGAGGCACAGGGATCTCCTCAGTAACAATGATCAGCGAGGCACAGGGATCTCCCCTCAGTAACAATGATCAGCGAGGCACAGGGATCTCTCCTCAGTAACAATGATCAGCGAGGCACAGTGATCTCCCCTCAGTAACAATGATCAGCGAGGCACAGTGATCTCCCCTCAGTAACAATGATCAGCGAGGCACAGGGTTCTCCTCAGTAACAATGATCAGCGAGGCACAGGGATCTCCTCAGTAACAATGATCAGTGAGTCACAGGGATCTCCCCTCAGTAACAATGATCAGTGAGGCACAGGGATCTCCCCTCAGTAACAATGATCAGTGAGGCACAGGGATCTCCCCTCAATAACAATGATCAGCCAGGCACAGGGTTCTCCCCTCAGTAACAATGATCAGAGAGGCACAGGGATCTCCCCTCAGTAACAATGATCAGTGAGGCACAGGGATCTCCCCTCAGTAACAATGATCAGCGAGCACAGGGATCTCCCCTCAGTAACAATGATAAGCGAGGGACAGGGATCTCTCCGCAGTAACAATGATCAGCGAGGCACAGTGATCCCCTCAGTAACAATGATCAGCGAGGCACAGGGATCTCCCCTCAGTAACAATGATCAGCGAGGCACAGGAATCTCCCCTCAGTCACAATTAGCAGCGAGGCACAGTGATCACACCTCAATAACAATGATCAGCGAGGCACAGGGATCTCCTCAGTAACAATGATCAGCGAGGCACAGGGATCTCCCCTCATTAACAATGATCAGCGAGGCACAGGGATCTCCCCTCAGTAACAATGATCAGCGAAGCACAGGGATCTCCTCAGTAACAATGATCAGCGAGGCACAGGGATCTCCCCTCAGTAACAATGATCAGCGAGGCACAGTGATCTCCCCTCAGTAACAATGATCAGCGAGGCACAGGGATCTCCTCAGTAACAACGATCAGCGAGGCACAGGGATCTCCCCTCAGTAACAATGATCAGTGAGGCACAGGGATCTCCCCTCAGTAACAATGATCAGCGAGGCACAGGGATCTCCCCTCAGTAACAATGATCAGCGAGGCACAGGGATCTCCCCTCAGTAACAATGATCAGCGAGGCACAGGGATCTCCCCTCAGTAACAATGATCAGCGAGGCACAGGGATCTCCCCTCAGCAACAATGATCAGTGAGGCACAGCGATCTCTCCACAGTCACAATGATCAGTGAGGCACAGGGATCTCCTCAGTAACAATGATCAGCGAGGCACAGGGATCTCTCCTCAGTAACACTGATCAGCGAGGCAGTGGGATCTCCTCAGTAACAACGATCAGCGAGGCACAGGGATCTCCCCTCAGCAACAATGATCAGCGAGGCACAGGGATCTCCTCAGTAACAACGTTCAGCGAGGCACAGGGATCTCCCCTCAGTAACACTGATCAGCGAGGCAGTGGGATCTCCTCAGTAACAACGATCAGCGAGGCACAGGGATCTCTCCTAGTAACAATGATCAGCGAGGCACAGGGATCTCCTCAGTAACAATGATCAGTGAGTCACAGGGATCTCCTCAGTAACAATGATCAGCGTGGCACAGGGATCTCCCCTCAGTAACAATGATCAGCGAGGCACAGGGGTCTCCCTTCCGTAACAATGATCACTGAGGCACAGGGATCTCCCCTCTGTAACAATGATCAGCGAGGCACAGTGATCCCCTCAGTAACAATGATCAGCGAGGCACAGTGATCTCCCCTCAGTAACAATGATCAGCGAGGCACAGGGATCACCTCAGTAACAACGATCAGCGAGGCACAGGGATCTCCCCTCAGTAACAATGATCAGCGAGGCACAGGGATCTCCCCTCAGTAACAATGATCAGCGAGGCACAGGGATCTCCCCTCAGTTGCAATGATCAGCGAGGCACAGGGATCTCTCCTCATTAACAATGATCAGCGAGGCACTGGGATCTCCCCTCAGTAACAATGATCAGCGAGGCACAGGGATCTCCCCTCAGTAACAATGATCAGCGAGGCACAGGGATCTCCCCTCAGTAACAATGATCAGCGAGGCACAGGGATCTCTCCTAGTAACACTGATCAGCGAAGCAGTGGGATCTCCTCAGTAACAACGATCAGCGAGGCACAGGGATCTCTCCTAGTAACAATGATCAGCGAGGCACAGTGATCCCCTCAGTAACAATGATCAGCGAGGCACAGGGATCTCCTCAGTAACAATGATCGGCGAGGCACAGGGATCTTGTCAGTAACAATGATCTGCGAGGCACAGGGATCTCCCCTCAGTAACAATGATCAGTGAGGCACAGGGATCTCCCCTCAGTAACAATGATCAGCGAGGCACAGGGATCTCCCCTCAGTAACAATGATCAGCGAGGCACAGGGATCTCCCCTCAGTAACAATGATCAGCGAGGCACAGGGATCTCCCCTCATTAACAATGATCAGCGAGGCACAGGGATCTCCCCTCAGTAACAATGATCAGCGAGGCACAGGGATCTCCCCTCAGTAACAATGATCGGCGAGGCACAGGGATCTCTCCTAGTAACAATGATCAGCGAGGCACAGGGATCTCCCTCAGTAACAATGATCAGCGAGGCACAGGGCTCTCCCCTCAGTAACAATGATCAGCGAGGCACAGGGATCTTCCCTCAGTAACAATGATCAGCGAGGCACAGGGACCTCCTCAGTAACAATGATCAGCGAGGCACAGGGATCTCCCCTCATTAACAATGATCAGCGAGGCACAGGGATCTCCCCTCAGTAACAATGATCAGCGAGGCACAGGGATCTCCCATCATTAACAATGATCAGCGAGGCACAGGGATCTCCCCTCAGCAACAATGATCAGTGAGGCACAGGGATCTCCCCTCAGTAACAATGATCGGCGAGGCACAGGGATCTCCCATCATTAACAATGATCAGCGAGGCACAGGGATCTCCCCTCAGCAACAATGATCAGCGAGGCACAGGGATCTCCCCTCAGTAACAATGATCAGCGAGGCACAGGGATCTCTCCTCAGTAACAATGATCAGTGAGGCACAGGGATCTCCCCTCAGTAACAATGATCAGCGAGGCACAGTGATCTCCTCAGTAACAATGATCAGCGAGGCACAGTGATCTCCCCTCAGTAACAATGATCAGCGAGGCACAGTGATCTCCCCTCAGTAACAATGATCAGCGAGGCACAGTGATCTCCCCTCAGTAACAATGATCAGCGAGGCACAGGGATCTCCTCAGTAACAATGATCAGCGAGGCACAGTGATCTCCCCTCAGTAACAATGATCAGCGAGGCACAGGGATCTCCCCTCAGTAACAATGATCAGTAAGGCACAGGGATCTCCCCTCAGTAACAATGATCAGTGAGGCACAGCGATCTCCCCTCAGTAACAATGATCAGCGAGGCACAGGAATCTCTCCTCAGTAACAATGATCAGCGAGGCACAGGGATCACCCCTCAGTGACAATGATCAGCGAGGCACAGGGATCTCCCTCAGTAACAATGATCAGCGAGGCACAGGGATCTCCCCTCAGAAACAATGATCAGCGAGGCACAGGGCTCTCTCCTCAGTAACAATGATCAGCGAGGCACAGGGATCTCCCCTCAGTAACAATGATCAGTGAGGCACAGGGATCTCCCCTCAGTAACAATGATCAGCGAGGCACAGGGATCTCTCCTCAGTAACAATGATCAGCGAGGCACAGGGATCTCTCCTCAGTAACAATGATCAGCGAGGCACAGGGATCTCCTCAGTAACAATGATCAGCGAGGCACAGGGATCTCCTCAGTAACAATGATCAGCGAGGCACAGGAATCACCCCTCAGTGACAATGATCAGCGAGGCACAGGGATCTCCCTCAGTAACAATGATCAGTGAGGCACAGGGATCTCTCCTCAGTAACAATGATCAGTGAGGCACAGGGATCTCCCCAGTAACAATGATCAGCGAGGCACAGGGATCTCCCCTCAGTAACAATGATCAGCGAGGCACAGGGATCTCCCCTCAGTAACAATGATCAGTGAGGCACAGGGATCTCCCCTCAGTAACAATGATCAGCGACGCACAGGGATCTCCCCTCAGTAACAATGATCAGCGAGGCACAGTGATCTCCCCTCAGTAACAATGATCAGCGAGGCACAGGGATCTCCTCAGTAACAACGATCACCGAGGCACAGGGATCTCCCCTCAGTAACAATGATCAGCGAGGCACAGGGATCTCTCCTAGTAACACTGATCAGCGAAGCAGTGGGATCTCCTCAGTAACAACGATCAGCGAGGCACAGGGATCTCCCCTCAGTAACAATGATCAGAGAGGCACATGGATCTCCTCAGTAACAATGATCAGCGAGGCACAGGGATCTCCCCTCAGTAACAATGATCAGCGAGGCACAGGGATCTCCCCTCAGTAACAATGATCAGCGAGGCACAGGGATCTCCCCTCAGTAACAATGATCGGCGAGGCACAGGGATCTCCGTTAGTAACAATGATCAGCGAGGCACAGGGATCTCCCCTCAGTAACAATGATCAGTGAGGCACAGGGATCTCCCCTCAGTAACAATGATCAGCGAGGCACAGGGATCTCCCCTCAGTAACAATGTTCAGCGAGGCACAGGGATCTCCTCAGTAACAATGATCAGTGAGGCACAGGGATCTCCTCAGTAACAATGATCAGCGACGCACAGGGATCTGCCCTCAGGAACAATGATCAGCGAGGAACAGGGATCTCCTCAGTAACAATGATCAGCGACGCACAGGGATCTGCCCTCAGTAACAATGATCAGCGAGGAACAGGGATCTCCTCAGTAACAATGATCTGCGAGGCACAGGCATCTCCCCTCAGCAACAATGATCAGCGAGGCACAGGGATCTCCCCTCAGTAACAATGATCAGCGAGGCACAGGGATCTTCTCAGTAACAATGATCAGCGAGGCACAGGGATCTCCCCTCAGTAACAATGATCAGCGAGGCACAGGGATCTCCCCTCAGCAACAATGATCAGCGAGGCACAGGGATCTCCCCTCATTAACAATGATCAGCGAGGCACAGGGATCTCCCCTCAGTAACAATGATCAGCGAGGCACAGGGATCTCCCCTCAGTAACAATGATCAGCCAGGCACAGGGATCTCCCCTCAGTAACAATGATCAGCGAGGCACAGGGATCTCCTCAGTAACAATGATCAGCGAGGCACAGGGATCTCCCCTCAGTAACAATGATCAACGAGGCACAGGGATCTCCTCAGTAACAATGATCAGCGAGGCTCAGGGATCTCCCCTCAGTAACAATGATCAGCGAGGCACAGGGATCTCCCCTCAGTAACAATGATCAGCGAGGCACAGGGATCTCCCCTCAGTAACAATGATCAGCGAGGCACAGGGATCTCCCCTCAGTAACAATGATCAGCGAGGCACAGGGATCTCCTCAGTAACTATGATCAGTGAGGCACAGGGATCTCCCCTCAGTAACAATGATCAGCGAGGCACAGGGATCTCCCCTCAGTAACAATGATCAGCGAGGCACAGGGATCTCCTCAGTAACAATGATCAGCGAGGCACAGGGATCTCCTCAGTAACAATGATCAGCGAGGCACAGGGATCTCCTCAGTAACAGTGATCAGCGAGGCCCAGGGATCTCCCCTCAGTAACAGTGATCAGCGAGGCACAGGAATCTCCCCTCAGTAACAATGATCAGCGAGGCACAGGGATCTCCTCAGTAACAATGATCAGCGAGGCACAGGGATCTCCCATCATTAACAATGATCAGCGAGGCACAGGGATCTCCCCTCAGCAACAATGATCAGCGAGGCACAGGGATCTCCCCTCAGTAACAATGATCAGCGAGGCACAGGGATCTCTCCTCAGTAACAATGATCAGTGAGGCACAGGGATCTCCCCTCAGTAACAATGATCAGCGAGGCACAGTGATCTCCTCAGTAACAATGATCAGCGAGGCACAGTGATCTCCCCTCAGTAACAATGATCAGCGAGGCACAGTGATCTCCCCTCAGTAACAATGATCAGCGAGGCACAGTGATCTCCCCTCAGTAACAATGATCAGCGAGGCACAGGGATCTCCTCAGTAACAATGATCAGCGAGGCACAGTGATCTCCCCTCAGTAACAATGATCAGCGAGGCACAGGGATCTCCCCTCAGTAACAATGATCAGTAAGGCACAGGGATCTCCCCTCAGTAACAATGATCAGTGAGGCACAGCGATCTCCCCTCAGTAACAATGATCAGCGAGGCACAGGAATCTCTCCTCAGTAACAATGATCAGCGAGGCACAGGGATCACCCCTCAGTGACAATGATCAGCGAGGCACAGGGATCTCCCTCAGTAACAATGATCAGCGAGGCACAGGGATCTCCCCTCAGAAACAATGATCAGCGAGGCACAGGGCTCTCTCCTCAGTAACAATGATCAGCGAGGCACAGGGATCTCCCCTCAGTAACAATGATCAGTGAGGCACAGGGATCTCCCCTCAGTAACAATGATCAGCGAGGCACAGGGATCTCTCCTCAGTAACAATGATCAGCGAGGCACAGGGATCTCTCCTCAGTAACAATGATCAGCGAGGCACAGGGATCTCCTCAGTAACAATGATCAGCGAGGCACAGGGATCTCCTCAGTAACAATGATCAGCGAGGCACAGGAATCACCCCTCAGTGACAATGATCAGCGAGGCACAGGGATCTCCCTCAGTAACAATGATCAGTGAGGCACAGGGATCTCTCCTCAGTAACAATGATCAGTGAGGCACAGGGATCTCCCCAGTAACAATGATCAGCGAGGCACAGGGATCTCCCCTCAGTAACAATGATCAGCGAGGCACAGGGATCTCCCCTCAGTAACAATGATCAGTGAGGCACAGGGATCTCCCCTCAGTAACAATGATCAGCGACGCACAGGGATCTCCCCTCAGTAACAATGATCAGCGAGGCACAGTGATCTCCCCTCAGTAACAATGATCAGCGAGGCACAGGGATCTCCTCAGTAACAACGATCACCGAGGCACAGGGATCTCCCCTCAGTAACAATGATCAGCGAGGCACAGGGATCTCTCCTAGTAACACTGATCAGCGAAGCAGTGGGATCTCCTCAGTAACAACGATCAGCGAGGCACAGGGATCTCCCCTCAGTAACAATGATCAGAGAGGCACATGGATCTCCTCAGTAACAATGATCAGCGAGGCACAGGGATCTCCCCTCAGTAACAATGATCAGCGAGGCACAGGGATCTCCCCTCAGTAACAATGATCAGCGAGGCACAGGGATCTCCCCTCAGTAACAATGATCGGCGAGGCACAGGGATCTCCGTTAGTAACAATGATCAGCGAGGCACAGGGATCTCCCCTCAGTAACAATGATCAGTGAGGCACAGGGATCTCCCCTCAGTAACAATGATCAGCGAGGCACAGGGATCTCCCCTCAGTAACAATGTTCAGCGAGGCACAGGGATCTCCTCAGTAACAATGATCAGTGAGGCACAGGGATCTCCTCAGTAACAATGATCAGCGACGCACAGGGATCTGCCCTCAGGAACAATGATCAGCGAGGAACAGGGATCTCCTCAGTAACAATGATCAGCGACGCACAGGGATCTGCCCTCAGTAACAATGATCAGCGAGGAACAGGGATCTCCTCAGTAACAATGATCTGCGAGGCACAGGCATCTCCCCTCAGCAACAATGATCAGCGAGGCACAGGGATCTCCCCTCAGTAACAATGATCAGCGAGGCACAGGGATCTTCTCAGTAACAATGATCAGCGAGGCACAGGGATCTCCCCTCAGTAACAATGATCAGCGAGGCACAGGGATCTCCCCTCAGCAACAATGATCAGCGAGGCACAGGGATCTCCCCTCATTAACAATGATCAGCGAGGCACAGGGATCTCCCCTCAGTAACAATGATCAGCGAGGCACAGGGATCTCCCCTCAGTAACAATGATCAGCCAGGCACAGGGATCTCCCCTCAGTAACAATGATCAGCGAGGCACAGGGATCTCTTCAGTAACAATGATCAGCGAGGCACAGGGATCTCCCCTCAGTAACAATGATCAACGAGGCACAGGGATCTCCTCAGTAACAATGATCAGCGAGGCTCAGGGATCTCCCCTCAGTAACAATGATCAGCGAGGCACAGGGATCTCCCCTCAGTAACAATGATCAGCGAGGCACAGGGATCTCCCCTCAGTAACAATGATCAGCGAGGCACAGGGATCTCCCCTCAGTAACAATGATCAGCGAGGCACAGGGATCTCCTCAGTAACTATGATCAGTGAGGCACAGGGATCTCCCCTCAGTAACAATGATCAGCGAGGCACAGGGATCTCCCCTCAGTAACAATGATCAGCGAGGCACAGGGATCTCCTCAGTAACAATGATCAGCGAGGCACAGGGATCTCCTCAGTAACAATGATCAGCGAGGCACAGGGATCTCCTCAGTAACAGTGATCAGCGAGGCCCAGGGATCTCCCCTCAGTAACAGTGATCAGCGAGGCACAGGGATCTCCCCTCAGTAACAATGATCAGCGAGGCACAGGGATCTCCTCAGTAACAATGATCAGCGAGGCACAGGGATCTCCCCTCAGTAACAATGATCAGCGAGGCACAGGGATCTCCCCTCAGTAACAATGATCAGCGAGGCAGAGAGAATCTGTATTTACTGACAAGTGTCTTTTATTGTCTGATCTAAAAAGCACGTGGGTTGACAAACTAACTCCATGTGTGCACCCTACTACACTCCTTGACCCTCCGTCAACTGTCAATGTAGAGAAAAGGTACTCCCGGGAAAGGGGTCTACGCTGGCTTGGCGTTCTCATGGTCACCAACTCCACCTGTCCGAAGAGTCCTCCTTATGCTCGATGGTTGCTGGAGAGGTATCGCCTCGACGTGTTTGGAGATCCCGATTCAAATTGTTGCTCATCAATTAAATTGGTGGATCTGCATCCCATTGGCTCACCTGACCTACCTGGATCACCTTCTTACTGGTCGTTGCACAGGGCTACAACCAACATCGTTTCATTGTTCTGCCCACTGCAGACTTGTGTATTTTTGTCTTTCAACTCTGACTGGTCCAAACCAGTTAAATGTGATGATTCAGTCATAGTCTAACAAGATTACGGACTGCTCCTTGGTAGCTCTGTCATTTTACATCATAAGTAGCTATTCATCTGACAATGGTCTGAACATTCAATTCCTCTGATTAGATGACCCAGTTCATAGTCCACAAAATGGGGGAAAACGTGGACAACTGGTTTATCTGCTTCCCCTGTCCTTGATTCGTCAAATCCACTAACTAGATGGTAGTTTCTTCTGTCCGACAGTCCTGTGTCAGTCCACAAACTCATACCACTGCCCCGCAATCCTGTGAGAGCCCAATCACTCCGATTCCACACATTCCCTTTCACTCCCTGGCTGTCTGGGACTTGGACCTGTTCCCACTGATGCAGACGGGCTGTGAGAGTCCAAACACAGGGGGAGGTGTAGCGGAAATCAGGGCAAGTATCAGTTCCACACTTTCAACAGAACTTCCTGGACACCAACGTTTGTGAAGATTCAGCATGTGCACCAAAGACTTTGATAAAGTTACATAGTTGCACTGTGGAGCATATCCTGATCATAGAGCATTATAGCACAGGCAGAGGACCTACTGCCCATCTAGACCACACTGAACTGTTATTCTGCCTAGTCCTATCAACCAGCACTTCGACCATAGCTCTCCATATTTTTCCAATCCATATACTGGCCCGCACTTCCCAGTGAAACACAATGCCCAGGAATGGAAAAGACTACAGATACGGCCCAGTAAATCACAGGCAAATCCCTCCCCACCGTTGAGCACAGGACAACAGAATCATTCATCGAGAATCCCCACCAGCCATCTCGCTGCTGACACCAGGAAGGTGGTACAGGAGCCTCAGGACTCACACCACCAGCTTCAGGAGCAATTACTACCCCTCAACCATCAGGCTCTTGAACAAAAGAGGATAACTTTGCTTACCTCAACACTGAAGTGATTCCACAACCTACAACTCACCAAGGATCTCCACAATTCACGTCCTCGATATTTTTTGTATTTGCAATTTCTCTTCTTTTGCCCATCTTTATTTATGTATGGATTTTCATAAATTCTATTGTTTTTTAAAACTTTCCTGTAAATACCTGTGACAGTGAGGATGGGAATAGACAGAGACGGCAGGGAAATACGTGGCTGTAGAATTGAAGCAGAATCAGAATCACCGGCATGTGTCGTGAAATTTGTTAACGTAGCAGCAGCAGTTCAATGCAATCTAGCAGAGAGAGGAAAATAAATAAAACATGTACCTCCTACCTGCTGGTAAGTGTGAGAAAAGGGCATGCCCTGGGTGCTGGAGGTCCTTAATATTGGACACTGCCTTTCTGAGACACCGCCCCCTAAAGATATCCCAGGTACTTTGTAGGCTAGAGCCCGATGGAGCTGACTAGATTTACAACCTTCTGCAGCTTCTTTCGGGCCTGGACTGTAGCCCCTCCATACCAAACAGTGATGCAGCTTGTCAGAATGCTCTCCACAGTACAACTATAGAAGATTTTAAGTGTTTTTGTTGACATGCCAAATCTCTTCAAACTCCTAATAAAGTATAGCTGCTGTCTTGCCTTCTTTATAACTACATTGATAAGTTGGGACCAGGTTAGATCCTCAGAGATCTTGACACCCAGGAACTTGAAGCTGCTCACTCTCTCCACTTCTGATCCCTCTATGAGGATTGGTATGTGTTCCTTCGTCTTACCCTTCCTGAAGTCCACAATCAGCTCTTTTGTCTTACTGACGTTGAGTGCCAGGTTGTTGCTGCGGCACCATTCTACTAGTTGGCATATCTCACTCCTGTATGCCCTCTTGTCACCACCTAAGATTCTACCAACAATGGTTGTATTGTCAGCAAATTTATAGATGGCATTTGAGCTACGCCTAGCCACACAGTCACGTGTATACAGAGAGTAGAGCAGTGGGCTAAGCACACACCTCTGCACCAGTGTTGATCGTCAGCGAGGAGGAGATGTTATCACCAATCTGCACAGACTGTGGTCTTCCGGTTAAGAAGTCGAGGATCCAATTACAGAGGGAGGTACAGAGGCCCAGGTTCTGCAACTTCTCAATCAGGATTGTGGGAATGATGGTATTAAATGCTGAGCTATAGTCGATGAACAGCATCAGGCTTACATAGATGTTTGTGTGGAGAGCCACTGAGATTGCGTCTGCCGTTGACCTATTGTGGCGAAAGGCAAATTGCAATGGGTCCAGGTCCTTGCTGAGACAGGAGTTCAGTCTAGTCATGACCAACCTCTCAAAGCATTTCATCACTGTCAATGTGAGTGCTACCGGGCGTTAGTCATTAAGGCAGATCACATTATTCTTCTTAGGCACTGGTATAATTGTTGCCTTATTGAAGCAAGTGGGAACTTCCGCCCGTAGCAATGAGAGGTTGATAATGACCTTGAGTACTCCCGCTACTTGGTTGGCACAGGGTTTCAGAGCCTGACCAGGTACTCCATCGGGACCTTCCGCCTTGCGAGGGTTCACTCTCTTTAAAGACAGCCTTTGAGATAGAGCTCACAGAGTCACCAGGTGCAGCAGGGATCTTCACAGCTGTAGTTATATTCTCCCTTTCAAAGCGTGCATGGAAGGCGTTGAGTTCATCTGGTAGTGAAGCATCGCTGCCAGTCATACTATTTTGCAAAGGGAGATGGAAAAGGCCTGTAATAAGGGTAATGACACAATTGTAATGGGAGATTTCAATATGTAAGAGAATTGGGAAAATCAGGTTAGTGTCAGATTGCAAGAGAGGGAATTTGTTGAATGCCTGTGAGATGGCTTTTGAGAGCAGCTCGTGTTTGAGCCTTCTTGGGGAAAGGCCATCTTAGATTGGGTGTTGTGTAATAACTCAGATATTATCAGGGAATTTAATGTAGAGGCAATGATCATAATATGATTGAATTCATACTGCAACTCCAGAGGGAGAAGCAGAACTCACATGTATCAGTATCGCAATGGAATAAAGGGAATTACAGGGGCATGAGAGAGGGGCTTGCCCAGGTGAATTGGAGGAAGATACTGGCGGGGATGTTGGCAGAGCAGAGATGGCTGAAGTTTCTGGGAATTGTTTGCAAGGCGCAGAACAGATTTTTCCCACAGAAGAAGTTGTTCTCAAATGGCATAGTTGGGCAACCGTGGCTGACAAAGGAAGTTAAGGATTGCACAAAAGTCAAGAAAAGGGCATATAAAGTAGCAAAAGTGAATGAGAAGCTGGATTATTGGGAAGCTTTTAAAATCCAAAATAAGGCAACTAAAAAAGCTATAACAAGGGAAAGGATGAAATATGAGGCAAACTAGACAATAATATAAAGCAGGATACTGAAATTTTTTTCAGTTATATAAAGAGTAAAAGGGAGGTGAGAGTGATATTGGAACCACTGCTTTTCACATTGTTTGTCAATGATTTGGATAATGGAATTGATGGATTTGTGGCAAAGTTTGCAGATGATACAAAGACAGGTGGAGGGGAAGGTCGTGCTGAGGAAGCAATGCGATTCAGCAGGACTTAGACAAATTGGAAGAATGGACAAAAAAGTGGCCGATGGAATAAAGTGTTGGGAAATGTATGACAATGCATTTTGATAAAAGGAACATTGGTGCAGACTATTATCTAAATGGGGAGAAGGTTCAAACATCAGAGGTGCAGAGGGTCCTCATGCAAGACTCCCAGAAAGTTAATTTACAGGTTGAGTCTGTGGTAAAGAAGGCAAATTCAATGTGGCATTTATTTCAAGGGGAATAGAATATAAAAGCAAGGAGATAATGCTGAGCAACACACACAAAATGCTGGTGGAACACAGCAGGCCAGGCAGCATCTATAGGGAGAAGTGCTGTCTCCCTGTAGATGCTGCCTGGCCTGCTGCGTTCCACCAGCATTTTGTGTGTGTTGCAGATTTCCTCGTGTTTGCAAGATAATGCTGACACTAAACAGGCTGCACTTGGAGTATTGTCAACAATTTTGGGCCTATAACTCAGAAAGGATATTGGAGGAGACCGGAGGAGGTTCATGAGGATGATTCTGGGAATGAAGGGGTTAACATATGAGGAGTGTTTGGCAGCTTTGGGCCTGTACTCACTGGAATTTAGAAGAATGTGGGGATCTCATTGAAACCTGCCAAATGTTGAAAGGACTAGATGGGGGGGAAGATGTTTCCTTTGTGCGGTTATCCAGAACTAAAGGCCACAGACTCAAAACTGAGGGGCCACCCTTTAGAACAGCGGTAAGAGGAATTTTTTTTAGTCAGAGAGTAGTAAATCTGTGGAATGCTCTGCCACAGATTGCGGTGGAGGCCAAGTCCTGGGTATATTTAAGGCAGAAGTTGATTGTTTCCTGAACGGTCAGGGCATCAAAGAATATGGCAAGAAGGCACCTGCCTGTATGGGGTTGAGTGGGATCTGGGATCAGCCATGATGGAATGGCAGAGCAGACTCGATGGGCTGAATGGCCTAATTCTGCTCCTATGTCTTATGGTCTAAAATGAATCTCAGGGTGACGTATGGTGACGTATATACCTGAGTCACATCAGCTGCTGGCGAAAAAAAACTTTGGTTTTCCGAGCTTTTTGGATTTCAGAATTTCGGAGAAGGGATTGCGGACGTAATAATTTTATATAGCATGTTTCATACATTAAGATGCAGACACGAAGCACTTTACATAGCATTTAAAGCTAAATTGATATAGTTATAAAACTACGAGACAAAATTAAAAATCACAAGACAGACATTATATGGAATCTCTCTCTCTGGCTATCCATCCCAGACGATGCTAATGGTTCCTTTCAGTCAGTTAGTGGGGTTTGATGTGTGTGTCCTGGAGTGGCACTGCGGGCCATATACTTGGCAGGTGAGACCTGGAGGGGCAGCAGGGGCAGAAGCTCTGTTGTGGTGCTTCCTGTGCCTTTCCTCTGTTGCCTCTTTGAGCTTGTTCTCAGCGGCGTCCACACCTTTTCAGATGGCGTCCCTCCACGGTGAGCGATCTTGAGCCCGATCCTCCCATGCTGATGGGGGAATGTCAGCTTTCTTGAGGCTCCTGTGCAGAACATCCTTGTACAGCAGTCGCTGGCCTCCTCGTTTCCGGGTACCACTGGACAGTTGGCTGTACAAGATGTCCTTGGGCAGTTTTCCATCAGGCATTCTGACAACATGTCCAGCCCAGCACAGTTGGGCTGACATCACCAAGGTTGAAACCGCTGGCATTCCGCCTCGAGAGAGGATCTCGGCATTGGAGACCTTGTCTCGCCAGGTGATCTTCATCAGAGAACGTAGGTGACGCTGCTGCAGTTGGTCAAGCTGGCTGAAGTGACTTTGATATGGGCACCACGTCTCACATCCGTATAGCAAGGCTGATATGATACCTTGCACTTGGTGGCCGACCTGATGTTCTGTGACCAAACTCGATCTTTCAGCTGACCAAAGGACAAAGCAGGCTTTTCTGGTTCTTGACTCAATCTCTCCATCCAGAGAAGCTGAGGATGTTATTATGCTGCCCAGGTAGCAAAACGTGTTGACGGCATTGAGACGAGAGTCATCAATGAGGACAGTTGGTTCTTCGTAGCTTGAGCCAGGAGCCGGTTGGTACAAAACCTCCGTCTTTTTCAGGCTGATTGTCAGTCCGAAGCTTTTGGCTGCCCTGGCAAAGCGACTGGCGATCTCCTGTAGGTCTTCGCGAGAGTGGGCACCCAGTGCACCGTCATCAGCAAACTGTAGCTCATGCACCACAATGTCCCTGACTTTTGGTTTGTCGTGGTTTTTCGTGCCTCACAAATGACCAGGAGACGCAGAAGATTCTTCAAGAAGGGTTAAACTTTAATTTGCAAATCAAAGCTGAGACAGTCATTGAGCTAGTCGCTGATTGCCCACCGATCCCCGGACACAGCAGCTTTTATAGCAAATCTCTAGTTGCCTATTGCATGTACATCATGTCCCTTTTGTTCCTATCAATTGGCTTAATCATGTTCTAAGCTACGTCTCTTAGCTACCTCTCATTAACACACCATTGTCTTCTACATTTTTAAGACTTCGGTCTCCTACCAAATTGGATACATGCAAAAAAAATAATAAACTCAGAACTGAGCAATGTTCTAATCTACGTTTCTTTAGTTCTTTAGCTACCTCTCATTAACACACCATTGTCTTCTACATTCCTAAGATTTCATTCTACTAAATTGAGTACATGCATAGCAAATAACTGACTTCATAGTTAAAGTTTATACTTTTATACTCCAATATATCCCCCCTGAGACCCAGAGGGTCTCACACAGAGAAGGAAGACGAAGAGTCTGCGCACAAAAGCCCCAATAAACTCAAGCACTTATTCCCAAATCTCGGGTCAAACTATAATTTTCTGCGCCAAGACCTCAAAGTATGCTCTCCCTGTTACCCTGGGCCGCTGAGCCAAAAACCTGTCCCTTTGTACCCGAGACAGGGAAAAAGACTCAGAAGCCCTTACAATCTACTCCCACACTGTCGTTTTGCTCTTGTTCATACTGCAGGTGTTGTAGGCTGTAACGATACATGTTCGGTGTTCCTTTCTCCACTGAGCTTGCTTCAGTAATTGTCACGAGCATCGGAAGTTGTTTGGTTGCAGCACGCACTACAAGAGATTTGAGACAAGGAAGAAAACAGCACAGCACAACAATATAATACTGACAGTTATTGCCATTTTAGTCAGCCATGCTCCCCATCCTCCGAGTCTACTTTCCAACCAATCAAAGAACTGATGTCCGAACCCTGCATTCTGTTTGACCTCCGTCCGCAGATTCCTTAACTTATCCATTGCTCTGGTGAAAGACCCTTTTGGGCTAGTATTGTTCGGTATGAAAGTGCAGCATTGTTCTCCAAACATTACACACACACCCCCTTTCTCTGCCAAAAGCCAATCCAGTACCTGTCTGTTTTGCCACACCACCCTGCTAGTTGCATCTAGCTGTTGCCTTAAGGCCTCCAGTGCATCATCGGTGTAGTTGATGAATCTCTGCTGATTGTAGTATATATAGTTTATCCATTCAACATTTTTGCTTACCCCTATCACAGGTATGATAGCTTCCCAGCCTGCAGCAATCTCATTTCGTGCCTTGAATTCGTTAGGTATACCTCTCGGCTGCCCTATACTGTCAATCCGGATTGTCGGATCCGGGTCATATTTTCTCTTCTGCCGTAGCAGAGTCCGCTGCTCAGGGAAGTTAGCATTGGACTGTACTTCAGGGGACATTATAACTTCCTGAAGCAGCATGACACGCGTACATGTTCCTGCCCACCTGAGGGGGAGCATAGATCTCAGACCTCCTTCCTGTCCACACAGCCACCAAGTGTCTGCTAATGGGATAGTCTGAGACTCCATTGCACCCTCAGGAGGAGGGGAACCCGTCAAGTGTCTTTTACCTGGGGTTACATCCCATGTCTGAGTGCAGTTGCCTCGGAAATGGCCAACCGGGTGAGTGCCCACCCGCATGAAACATTCATAATGCAGATGGTCCTGCATTATAAGCTGTTGCAGTGTAGGTGTCTGGCTTCTTTTGTTTATAGCCCATGGTCTGCTATAATTACAGTGATAGGCAAGCTTGCTTTGATCAAACTGCGAGGAAGCCTGATATAACATGCACCAATAGGGGCACATTGGTGCATTGTTCATACAGTTTTGATAGCAGGAATCTGCTTTAACACAAATCCTCATGAAACAAGCCCTACCCGGACCTGGACACTGTCGTTGGCATCGTTCCCTGTGCTCTCTCCGCCACCGCGTGCAGGTGGAGGAGTTACAAGGCATGGGAACTACATGCTGAGTGGGGCTTTCCCTTGAGCACAGGTAACAACTCTGTCTCTTCATCATTCCTGCCGTGTAAGCTGCCCATTGAGACCACTGATTAGTCCGTGTCTGTAACCATGGCGAGGAGGTAAGTGTTGTGCTCCTCTTACTTCTTTTCTGCAGGTTACCAGTCCCATTCCATATCTGCCCCACTAATGGTACCCAAGTCTGCACTACTAGAGTATGTGGGTGCTTTGTCACTGGTCGTTCCCAGCTCATCCCCATTATCTGGAGAAGCCCTACTATCCACCACCACATCCTGAGGGTCTTCAGGCCCGTCCTCAGAATCAAAAATTTCCCTTACTAATTGATCAAACTCCTGCGGTGCAGTGTCAGCTTCTTGCTCCTACTGTCTGTCTCCTGCTAACTGCTCTTCCGCATCACTTACCTCGGACACCTAACCTGATTGTCCTTGCAGGTCTGCCCTCGTGCAATGGTTCAGGTGGTACCAGGTGGAGCGTCCTTCTACCTGAACTGCGGTGGGTGATGCCTTAGTCACCGTAAAGGGTCCCTCCCTTCTTGGCTTGTTCCACTTTCTCCGAAAAACTCGCAGGTAAACCTGGTCTCCTGGTTTGATCGGTCCTTCCCCTTGTACGGTCTCCGGCTCTTTCTGTTTTTCCTGTGCATAAATAGACCTATGTATCATAGTTAGCTGCTGCATGTATTGTTTCAATTCTATTTCCAATTGTTCCAAACTAGGTCCCTTATACGGCCCTCTCCACTGGGGCACTGGCATGGGCCTCCCAGTGAGCATCTCATGCGGTGTCAGGCATGTCATTCGATTAGTTTGCATGCGGTAACTCATCAATGCTAACGGTAAAGCATCGACCCAATTAAGTTTAGTGTCTGCACAAATTTTGTTTAGTTTGGCTTTCAGGGTTCCATTAATTCTCTCTACCATGCCCTGCGACTGAGGGTGGTATACACATCCAAACCTTTGCTTTATCCTCAGCGCCTGTAGTACCAGTTTGACCTCTTTCTGGATAAAAGCTGAACCATTGTCTGAGCTAACTTCTGTAGGTATTCCAAACCTTGGGATCACTTCATTTGTCAGGAATTTCACCACTGTCTTTGCCCCTTGATCTCTTGAAGGTACCACCTCCACCCATCTGCTAAATCGATCAATTACTACCAGCATGTATCTTTTCCCTCTCACTCTCTTTATCATGTCTATGTAATCGATCACTAGATGTTTAAATGGTCCTTCAGGTACAGGAATGTGACCTATTGGGGTTGTAATTCCCTTCTGAACATTATTTTGTGCGCATACCTCACACTATGACAAGACAAAGTCCACTGAAGCCTGTAAATAAGGTGACCAAAAACCATCCTTCTTTATTTTCCTTATCACTTCCCCCCTTGCACAATGGTCCATCCCTTGCGCTTCTGAAATCAGAAACGTCAGTAGAGGGGTGGGCGCTACCAACAAACCGTCTTCCGTGCTCCACAAGCCTTCCGGGTTCTGCTTGGCCCCCCTTTTTCTCCACATTGTCTGTTCTGCCAAAGTTGCCTTACCTTGTATTTCAATTAGGTCCTCTACGTCAGGTTCTGGAGTTAGGCTTACCTGGGGGGCAATGACAGCTGACGTACATCCAGACGCTTTTCTAGCTGCCTCGTCTGCAGCTTGATTTCCCTTTGTTATTACATCGTTTCCCTTTTTGTGTGCCTGGCATTTTACTATAGCCAATGCTTTAGGTTTCATTATGGCTTTTATTAAGTCTAGAATTTGTTGACAATGTTGTATGGGATCTCCGCTACTTTTTTTAAAACCTCTCTGCTTCCACACTGCCCCGAATAAATGGCATACTCCGTGAGCATATGCTGAATCAGTATAGATGTCTACTTTCTCACCTTCCATCATTTCACACGCAGCTGTCAGGGCTTTGAGTTCTGCTAGTTGGGCGGAACACGGTTGGGGACAGGACTCCATCCTAATAATCTTATAGCTCGACTGATCCTGCTGCACCACTGAGAATCCTGCGTGATTTCCATCATAATCCCTATAACAAGAGCCATCTACGAACAGAACCTTTTTATCTTCATCCTCTAGTGGTTCTGACCGTAAATCTGCTCTCAATTTGGCAAATGCCATCGTCTTCCCTACACAATCATGGGGTTCTCCTTCATAGTCTAAAGGGACAAAATCGGCTATATTACTGGTAGTGCATCTCTGTATAGTTATGTTTGGAAATGTCAATAGCATCTGATACGCTGCTATCCTGGCTGGCGTCAGCACAAATTTCCCTCTTTCCAGCAATTCTGCTACTTTGTGGTGTGTGTACAGAGTCACAGGATAGCCCAGGGTTACCGATGATGCCTTTTCATATGCATAGTACAGCGCTGCCAATCCCTGATAACAGGGTGGGTACCCCTGAGCCACCTCATCTAGTCTCGTACTGTAGTATGCTATCAGCTGCTTTGCTTTTCCTGTGCCTGTCTCTTGTGTTAGAACCACTGTGACATAACCCTCCTGTCGGTTGGATACATACAAATGATAAACCTTCTCGTAGTCAGGCAAAGCTAATGCTGGTGCTGACTGCAATTCCTGCTTAATAGTATTGAAAGCTATCTCCGCCTCTCCATTCCACTGTAAGCCGTTCTTCAAATTTGTATGTCCTGCTTCTTTCATTATCTTTCGTAAAGGTGCCACAATCACAGCATATTCTCCTATCCAATCTGAGCTGTACCCTGCCATTCCCAAAAACGTCATCATCTGCCCTACAGTCTGGGGTTTGGGGACCTTAGTTATTGCCTCAATCTGATCTGGTGCTATCGCCTTCACTCCCTTGGATATTACCCTGCCTAAGTACTCCACTTGCTGCGTGCAGAATTGCAGTTTCTTTTTGGATACTTTATGTCCTCCGCGTGCTAGCTTCTCTAACAGAGTTATAGTGTCCTGCTCACACTGTTCCTTACTGTGGGAGCAAATCAACAGGTCATCCACATACTGTAACAATGTACTTTCCAATGGCATGCCCTCTAGGTCTGCCTTCAATACCTGATTAAAGGTTACAAAACAAATTGGGATAAAAGTGAAATTTTACCTCTTACTAAAGGAGACTATAATCAATGTCGATCAATAACCCAATTTAGATGGCCGGCAAATGGTATAAAATATTTAGGTATAAGAGTTGATAATGATATAAAGAACATATACAAATTAAATTATTTACCACTATTGAAAAAAATTCAAGAAGATCTTGATAAATGGATGGTATTACCAATAACATTAGTAGGTAGAGTAAATACCATAAAAATGAATATATTCCCTAGATTACAATACTTATTTCAATCACTACCAATACAATTACCCCAGAAGTTTTTTCAAGAGCTGAATAAATATGTGAGGAAGTTTCTTTGAAAAGGTAAGATGTCAAGAATATTGTTGGAAAAATTGACATGGAAATTTGAGCTAGGAGGGTTACAACTTCCAAATTTTAAGAATTATTATAAAGCAAATCAACTTAGATTTATTGCATCTTTTTTTGAGAAAGATAAACCGGCATGGATCAGAATAGAACTAGATAAAATAGGAGAAAACATACCAGAAGACTTTATATATAAATGGGAATCTAAATGGATACGGGAAAAGAAAGGATCTCCTATATTAAAACATTTGATTGATTTATGGAATAAGATAAATGTTGACGATGAGACAAAGAAATCCTTATTAGCAAAGAGATCTTTAATTCAAAATAGACTTATTCCTTTTACAATGGATAATCAACTTTTATATAATTGGTTTCAAAAAGGGATTAGATATATAGGAGATTGTTTTGAAGGAGGTATATTAATGTAATTTGATCAATTAAAGAATAAATATAAAGTATCAAACAACACTCTTTTTTGTTACTTTCAACTAAGGGCTTACTTAAGAGAAAAGTTAGGTCAAACAATGTTACTACCAAAACCCAATGAAATAGAAACTTTAATTCAAAAAGGAAAGATTAAAAAATTATTTCTTGTATGTATAGCTTGATTCAAAAACAGGCAATTAAACAAGGAGTCCATAAGTCAAGACAAAAATGGGTAAGTGACTTGAATATTAAAATTGAAGAAACAAATTGGTCAAGACTATGTCTTGATAGTATGACAAATACAATAAACGTTCGATTAAGATTAGTGCAATACCATTTTTTACATCAACTATATATTACACCACAAAAAATAAATAAATTAAACCCAAATCTATCTGATCAGTGTTTCCGATGTAACCAAGAAATTGGTACTTTTTTACATTCTACTTGGTCTTGTTCTAAAATTCAACCTTTTTGGACAAATTTAAGAGTTTTACTGGAACAAATTATTGGAATACAACTTCCACACAACCCAATATTACTTTTACTAGGTGATATTGAAGGGATAAAACCGATATCCAGATTGAATAAATATCAGAAAGAATTTATAAAAATTGCATTGGCAGTAGCCAAAAAAGCTATTGCAGTGACTTGGAAATCGGATACATATCTAAGTACAGATCGTTGGAAGAACGAAATTTATGGCTGTATTCCACTTGAAAAAATTACTTATAATTTAAGAGATAAATATGAAACATTTTTGAAAATTTGGCGCCCTTATTTACAAAAGACAGGATTAAATATATAGGTGCTCCGAAGATGAAATAATTGGTTACTTGGGGAAATAAATAAATATATATACTAAAGTTATTACGAACTCCGTGGAGCATGTGGGGATCTTCCGATATCCAGGCATTCCTTTTTTTTTCTTTCTTTCTTATTTTTTTAATAGGGATGTTAGGGGGGAGGGGGGGCTGGGTAACACATTTTTTTTTCATACACATTTATTCTGTAACTATTTGAAAACAATAAAAAAAGTTTTTAAAAAAATACCTGATTAAAAATGTGTGGTGAATGTTTAAATCCTTGCGGCATTCTGGTATAGGTATACTGAGCACCTCTGTAAGTAAATGCAAACAAATACTGACACTGGTCGGCTAGAGGAATGCTGAAGAAAGCCGAACACAAATCGATCACTGAAAAGTAGCTTGCTTCTGGTGGAACATTAGTCAAAAGCGTGTGTGGGTTGGGGACTACCGCTGGCCAGTCCTCTACCACATCATTTACCGCTCTCAAATCATGCACCAATCTCCACTTAGATTTATCTGCTTTTAATACCGGCAACAACGGGGTATTGCATGGACTGTTTGTTCTTTTAAGCACTCCTATTTCAAGCAACCCCTGCACTGTCGATGCTATTCCCTCTTCTGCTTCTGGTCTTAGAGGGTATTGTGGTCTCCTGGGTGGAATTGCTCCCCTTTTCAGCCTTATTTCCACCGGACTAGCTGTTTTTATTTTCCCTACGTCCGTGTCATGCTGTGACCACAGAATAGACGGCAACTCATCTAACCTTTTATCTTTCTGCTGGCCTCTTTCCTTTCCCAGCACGGGCATGTGTGGGTGGGGAGTTATTTCGACCTCTCTCACTGTCCCTACCATATCTACACTTACCATTATTTTAATACAATTGTTGTCTTCTGATATCCACACCTCTGGCGTGATTTTCCTCCACACTGTTACGGTTTCAGCACTCTTAACTAAAGGTCCTAAGTCTTTAGACTGATATCCCTTGTTTACCAACAACGTTACGTTGTGCGCAGCCTCTGGTATCCTGTACCAGTTTTCTAAAAAGGTGTTCCACTTAACTTGTAAAGCTGCCCCTTGCTTTCCAATTATCACAGCCTCCCCTTCCAGGTGCTGCTGGGTACATGCCTCCAGGTGCCATCTCTCCTCGAACTCCCTGTTCTGAGTCTCGTCAAAAATCACTGTACAATGTAGCTCAGATTTGGGCATTACAGCCCTGGGTAATATAGCCTGCACGCCCTTTTTCCATTTTTCCCGGGTTTCCTGAATCTGATCTGCGATGTCTCCTATCCAAAAGACATTAGCCTTCTTGTCTTCTCGCACTATCAATTGAGCCCCTGCTCTTTCCACACTCAGCCCATTTCTGGTGCATTCTAATTTTAATTCCAGTTTCAACAAGGCATCTCTGCCTAACAAATTAATCAGAGTTCCTTTAAATACCAGCACCGGCAAAACAATTTCTTTATTTCCCATTCTCAACCGCACTGGAGCCGTGCACTGTGTTAACTGTGTTTTCCCCGAGAACCCTACCGTCTTAATAAACTTTCCTGACATGGGAAGGTGAAGGGCATACTGTGGCTGTACACAAGTGTACGTGGCTCCAGTATCTATCATCATTGGTGTCAGTTGCCCTTCTAACATAACCTGAACCATAGGTTCCTCCTCTGCCTCCCTTGTTATCATTGGGTAATGTCCCTTCCCACTCAAGTTCTCGGGGCACCCCTAATACCTCGCATAGGGGTTCACAGGTCCGCTTGGGCCTGTGGGGGCTGGTCCTTGGCTAAACTCTGGTTCCCTTCTTATCGGTTCCTGCTGGTGTGTGACAGGCCATAGTATAAACGGACAATCTCTTCTCATGTGACCTGGCTGATTACATTCCCAGCACAATCTCTCTACCTCTCTTTCCCACTGTCTTCTCACTGGTCTCCTTTGCCCATAGCTCCTCTGTCCCCCTCCTTGGGACTTCCAGTCCTGTCACGGTCGCCAATTACGTTGTGGTTTTTCGTGCCTCCCAAATGACCAGGAGACGCAGAAGATTCTTCAAGAAGGGTTAAACTTTAATTTGCAAATCAAAGCTGAGACAGTCATTGAGCTAGTCGCCGATTCCCCCCGATCCCCCCCGATCCCCGGACACGGCCGCTTTTATAGCAAATCTCTAGTTGCCTATTGCACGTACATCATGTCCCTTTTGTTCCTATCAATTGGCTTAATCATGTTCTAATCTACATCTCTTAGCTACCTCTCATTAACACACCATTGTCTTCTACATTCGGTCTCCTACCAAATTGGATACATGCATAGAAAATAATAAACTCAGAACTGAGCAATGTTCTAATCTACGTTTCTTTAGTTCTTTAGCTACCTCTCATTAACACACCATTGTCTTCTACATTCCTAAGATTTCATTCTACTAAATTGAGTACATGCATAGCAAATAACTGACTTCATAGTTAAAGTTTATACTTTTATACTCCAATAGTTTCTGCTCTCAGCCTTGCGAGGTTGAGGTGCCGCCATCAGCCCTCGTTTGTAGGAAGACCCCTGACTTCAGGTCTGACGTGGCATCCTGAAGAACAGCAGCGAAGAATAGTCCAAACGGAGTAGGAGCCAGAACACAGCCCTGTTTTACGCCGTTGCCGATGGGAAATGGGTCTGACAACTCATCACACATGTTGATGCGACTTTCAATCCCTTCGTGGAACTGATGGATGATGTTGGTTAGGCGTGGGAGACAACTGAATCTTGGTAGGCGCTTCCACAGGCCATCTCTACCAACAGTACAATTACAATAAAAGGTAATTGAATATACCAAATTATGTAAATATAATCAACATCAGCAGGTGTTAAGTAATCTTACAAGTAGATCAAATTTAGAAAGTAGGCTTTCAGAAGTGTTTTGAGACATTCCATAGCATTAGCCTGTAAACTACCGTCCCAGTCGGTCGAGTATTCTGGGTTTTGGTGCACAAGAGGAAAAGGTTCCATCACCAATTCTTAAAGTGGTCAATGTACGACCCCCCCCCCCCCCCCTTCTGCATTGCCCTCATATTGTTCTGCCATTCTCATTCCAAACTCCAGCATGGACCGCAAGATATAGAAGCAGAATTAGGCCATTTGGCCCATCGAGTCTGCTGCACCTTTTCACCATGGCTGACCCACTATTTCTCTCAGCCCCAATCTCCTGCCTTCATGGCCTGACTAATCAGGAATCTATCAACCTCTGCCTCAAAGTCGGAGAACTCGGGGAAGTGGCGCAGCAGACTTCAGCGTCGTAATCAGCCAGTTTTGTTTTGCTTTGTTAGTCTCCCCGCTCACTGTGGAAAGTGTGATACCTCTCTGCCCCTCTGCTAGGAAGGGGGCCTGTGGCATGTCTAATTCTTGGGTGAACAATTAGTTTTTCAATACCGCAGAAAATGGATCTCTCCTGGGGGCTTTGCTATTGCTTGCTTGGTGGGTGCTAATGCTTCTTGCTGTAGTAAGTGGGTGAGGGGAAGGGGAGGGCTGATGCTTTGCTACCACATGTGAGCGGGAGGGCAAGTAGGGGTTCTCACATTTTTACTGTCACTCACCCTTTTGTTTTTCGTGGATGTCTGCGAAGAGCAAGAATTTCAGACTGTATATTGTATTGTCTGATATTAAATGGAAGTATTGAAATATACCCAAAGACTCGGCCTCCACAGCCACCTGTGGCAATGAATTCCACAGATTCACCACTCTCTGGCTAAAGAAATTCCTCCTCCTCTCCATTCTAAAAGGACGTCCCTCTATTCTCAGGGTGTGAGCTCTGGTCTTAGACTCCCCCACCGTGGGAAACATCCTCTCCAATTCCACTCTGTCGAGGAGCAGAACTGAGCATGGGGCTAGTAACCCCAGAGCTACAGAAGCTCCAAAGACCTCATATCCCCGGGAGAGGGTTACAAACAGAAGATGGGCTGAACCTGGAGACTTGCCCAGGACAGAGAAGTGGCGAGCTGCTGTCGGCTGCCTATAACCCAATAGGAGTGATGGACTCATAGCTAAGTAAGTAGGGACTCTTTTTGGGCTTCCAACCAGGGACACGTATCAATTTTAATCAATGCAAACTCTTCATCAGGGATGATGCCTGGGCATGTCTAGTTCATTGGTGTACGTACCCCCGTTGTCCATCCCTCCTGATTCAGACTGTGGGTAGGTACAGAATTATTGTGACGCTCTGTCAGCTTCTCAGTGAAGAAGTGTGAAAAAGAACTATTGTAGGAGGAACTCAGAGGGTCAGACAGTGGACAGAGATGGTGTTTCTGGTTGAGAACAGGCGAGAATGCACACACACTCTCTGTCCATCCACAGATACTGCCTGACTCGATGAGTTCCTCCAGCATCTTGCGTTGATGTTTTTTTTATACCAAACCCAGACTCAGAGGAAGTTTGCCGGCCTGGGTGCCCAGGTGAAATGATACACTCCTCGCCCTCCTTCACCTCCCTCACCTGCTCCTCAACCTTTCATCTACCCCTTCATACACTCCTCGCCCTCCTTCCCCTCCCTCACCTGCTCCCCAACCTTTCATCTATCCCTCCATACACTCCTCGCCCTCCTTCCCCCCCTCACCTGCTCCCCAACCTTTCATCTACCCCTTCATACACTCCTCACTCTCCTTCCCCTCCCTCACCTGCTCCCCAACCTTTCATCTACCCCTTCATACACTCCTCACTCTCCTTCCCCTCCCTCACCTGCTCCCCAACCTTTCATCTACCCCTCCATACACTCCTCGCCCTCCTTCCCCTCCCTCACCTGCTCCCCAACCTTTCATCTACCCCTTCATACACTCCTCACTCTCCTTCCCCTCCCTCACCTGCTCCCCAACCTTTCATCTACCCCTCCATACACTCCTCGCCCTCCTTCCCCTCCCTCACCTGCTCCCCAACCTTTCATCTACCCCTCCATACACTCCTCGCCCTCCTTCCCCTCCCTCACCTGCTCCCCAACCTTTCATCTACCCCTTCATACACTCCTCACTCTCCTTCCCCTCCCTCACCTGCTCCCCAACCTTTCATCTACCCCTCCATACACTCCTCGCCCTCCTTCCCCTCCCTCACCTGCTCCCCAACCTTTCATCTACCCCTTCATACACTCCTCGCCCTCCTTCCCCTCCCTCACCTGCTCCCCAACCTTTCATCTACCCCTTCATACACTCCTCGCCCTCCTTCCCCTCCCTCACCTGCTCCCCAACCTTTCATCTACCCCTTCAAACACTCCTCGCCCTCCTTCCCCTCCCTCACCTGCTCCTCAACCTTTCATCTACCCCTTCATACACTCCTCGCCCTCCTTCCCCTCCCTCACCTGCTCCCCAGCCTTTCATCTACCCCTCCATACACTCCTCGCCCTCCTTCCCCTCCCTCACCTGCTCCCCAACCTTTCATCTACCCCTCCATACACTCCTCGCCCTCCTTCCCCTCCCTCACCTGCTCCCCAACCTTTCATCTACCCCTTCATACACTCCTCGCCCTCCTTCCCCTCCCTCACCTGCTCCCCAACCTTTCATCTACCCCTTCATACACTCCTCGCCCTCCTTCCCCTCCCTCACCTGCTCCCCAACCTTTCATCTACCCCTTCACACACTCCTCGCCCTCCTTCCCCTCCCTCACCTGCTCCCCAACCTTTCATCTACCCCTCCATACACTCCTCGCTCTCCTTCCCCTCCCTCACCTGCTCCCCAACCTTTCATCTACCCCTCCATACACTCCTCGCTCTCCTTCTCCTCCCTCACCTGCTCCCCAACCTTTCATCTACCCCTTCATACACTCCTCGCCCTCCTTCCCCTCCCTCACCTGCTCCCCAACCTTTCATCTACCCCTTCATACACTCCTCGCCCTCCTTCCCCTCCCTCACCTGCTCCCCAACCTTTCATCTACCCCTTCACACACTCCTCGCCCTCCTTCCCCTCCCTCACCTGCTCCCCAACCTTTCATCTACCCCTTCATACACTCCTCGCCCTCCTTCCCCTCCCTCACCTGCTCCCCAACCTTTCATCTACCCCTCCATACACTCCTCGCTCTCCTTCCCCTCCCTCACCTGCTCCCCAACCTTTCATCTACCCCTTCATACACTCCTCGCCCTCCTTCCCCCCCTCACCTGCTCCCCAACCTTTCATCTACCCCTCCATACACTCCTCGTCCTCCTTCCCCTCCCTCACCTGCTCCCCAACCTTTCATCTATCCCTTCATACACTCCTCGCCCTCCTTCCCCTCCCTCACCTGCTCCCCAACCTTTCATTTACCCCTTCATACACTCCTCGCTCTCCTTCCCCTCCCTCACCTGCTCCTCAACCTTTCATCTACCCCTTCACACACTCCTCGCCCTCCTTCCCCTCCCTCACCTGCTCCCCAACCTTTCATCTACCCCTTCATACACTCCTCGCCCTCCTTCCCCTCCCTCACCTGCTCCCCAACCTTTCATCTACCCCTTCATACACTCCTCGCCCTCCTTCCCCTCCCTCACCTGCTCCCCAACCTTTCATCTACCCCTCCATACACTCCTCGCTCTCCTTCCCCTCCCTCACCTGCTCCCCAACCTTTCATCTACCCCTTCATACACCCCTCGCCCTCCTTCCCCTCCCTCACCTGCTCCCCAACCTTTCATCTACCCCTTCACACACTCCTCGCCCTCCTTCTCCTCCCTCACCTGCTCCCCAACCTTTCATCTACCCCTTCATACACTCCTCGCTCTCCTTCCCCTCCCTCACCTGCTCCCCAACCTTTCATCTACCCCTTCATACACCCCTCGCCCTCCTTCCCCTCCCTCACCTGCTCCCCAACCTTTCATCTACCCCTTCACACACTCCTCGCCCTCCTTCTCCTCCCTCACCTGCTCCCCAACCTTTCATCTACCCCTTCATACACTCCTCGCTCTCCTTCCCCTCCCTCACCTGCTCCTCAACCTTTCATCTACCCCTTCATACACTCCTCGCCCTCCTTCCCCTCCCTCACCTGCTCCCCAACCTTTCATCTACCCCTTCACACACTCCTCGCCCTCCTTCCCCTCCCTCACCTGCTCCTCAACCTTTCATCTACCCCTTCATACACTCCTCGCCCTCCTTCCCCTCCCTCACCTGCTCCCCAACCTTTCATCTACCCCTTCATACACTCCTCGCCCTCCTTCCCCTCCCTCACCTGCTCCCCAACCTTTCATCTACCCCTTCATACACTCCTCGCTCTCCTTCCCCTCCCTCACCTGCTCCCCAACCTTTCATCTACCCCTCCATACACTCCTCGCTCTCCTTCCCCTCCCTCACCTGCTCCCCAACCTTTCATCTACCCCTTCATACACTCCTCGCTCTCCTTCCCCTCCCTCACCTGCTCCTCAACCTTTCATCTACCCCTTCATACACTCCTCGCCCTCCTTCCCCTCCCTCACCTGCTCCCCAACCTTTCATCTACCCCTCCATACACTCCTCGCTCTCCTTCCCCTCCCTCACCTGCTCCCCAACCTTTCATCTACCCCTTCATACACTCCTCGCTCTCCTTCCCCTCCCTCACCTGCTCCTCAACCTTTCATCTACCCCTTCATACACTCCTCGCCCCCCTTCCCCTCCCTCACCTGCTCCCCAACCTTTCATCTACCCCTTCATACACTCCTCGCCCTCCTTCCCCTCCCTCACCTGCTCCCCAACCTTTCATCTACCCCTTCATACACTCCTCGCTCTCCTTCCCCTCCCTCACCTGCTCCCCAACCTTTCATCTACCCCTTCATACACTCCTCGCTCTCCTTCCCCTCCCTCACCTGCTCCCCAACCTTTCATCTATCCCTTCATACACTCCTCGCCCTCCTTCCCCTCCCTCACCTGCTCCCCAACCTTTCACGGTGAGGATGAAGGCATCAGAAAATACGGTGATGGGCACAAACTGACAGATGGCGCCCCAGCTGAAGTCAGACAGGAGAGGCAAATGCCTCACACCGCGCTCCCACCGTCCTGTCGCACACCTCACTCCCACCGTCCTGTCGCACACCTCCCTCCCACCGTCCGGTCGCACACCGCGCTCCCACCGTCCGGTCACACACCTCCCTCCCACCGTCCGGTCACGCACCTCCCTCCCACCGTCCGGTCACACACCTCCCTCCCACCGTCCGGTCACACACCGCACTCCCACCGTCCGGTCACACACCGCACTCCCACCGTCCAGTCACACACCTCACTCCCACCGTCCGGTCACACACCTCGCTCCCACCGTCCAGTCACACACCTCCCTCCCACCGTCCAGTCACACACCTCCCTCCCCTCGTCCAGTCGCACACCTCGCTCCCACCGTCCGGTCACACACCTCCCTCCCCTCGTCCGGTCACACACCGCACTCCCACCGTCCGGTCACACACCTCCCTCCCACCGTCCGGTCACACACCGCACTCCCACCGTCCGGTCACACACCGCACTCCCACCGTCCGGTCACACACCTCCCTCCCACCGTCCGGTCACACACCGCACTCCCACCGTCCGGTCACACACCTCCCTCCCACCGTCCGGTCACACACCTCCCTCCCACCGTCCGGTCACACACCGCACTCCCACCGTCCGGTCACACACCGCACTCCCACCGTCCGGTCACACACCTCCCTCCCACCGTCCGGTCGCACACCTCGCTCCCACCGTCCGGTCACACACCTCGCTCCCACCGTCCGGTCACACACCTCGCTCCCACCGTCCGGTCACACACCTCACTCCCACCGTCCAGTCACACACCTCACTCCCACCGTCCAGTCGCACACCTCGCTCCCACCGTCCAGTCGCACACCTCGCTCCCACCGTCCGGTCACACACCTCCCTCCCACCGTCCGGTCACACACCTCGCTCCCACCGTCCGGTCGCACACCTCGCTCCCACCGTCCAGTCACACACCTCACTCCCACCGTCCGGTCACACACCTCACTCCCACCGTCCAGTCACACACCTCGCCCCCACCGTCCAGTCACACACCTCACTCCCACCGTCCAGTCGCACACCTCGCTCCCACCGTCCAGTCACACACCTCGCTCCCACCGTCCAGTCACACACCTCACTCCCACCGTCCAGTCACACACCTCGCTCCCACCGTCCAGTCACACACCTCACTCCCACCGTCCGGTCACACACCTCACTCTCACCGTCCGGTCGCACACCTCGCTCCCACCGTCCGGTCACACACCTCCCTCCCACCGTCTGGTCACACACCTCGCTCCCACTGTCCAGAACGGACTTCTTACACACTACATGATTCACCAATTCACTCAGCCAAGTTCAAAATTTCAAAGCAACATGTATGTCACCAAATTCTACCGAGATTCATTTTCTTACAGTCATTCACGGTAAATAAAATAGAATTAATAAAAATAAACTGCACTCATATACTGAAAACAACCCGTAGACAAAAGCAGATACACTGTGCAAACGCACAGATCGATGAATAATACTGAGAGCGTGAGTCATTGAACGCAAGTCTGTAGCTTGTGAAATCTGTTCTGGGTTGAGGTGAGTGAAGTTATCCCCTCTAGTTCAGAGACCTGATGGTTGAGGGACTCCCTACCTGATGGCAGCCTCGAGAAGAGAGCATGGTGGGGTCCTGAAGATGGGCGATGCTTCCTTCTGACAGGGCTCTGTCTCTGGTGGGGAGGGCTGTACCCGCGATGGACTGGGCTGCATCCCCTAGGTCTCTGTTCTGGGGTATCGGTGCGTCCAAACCAGGCTGTAATGCAATCAATCAGGATAGTCTCCACTACACGCCAGTGAGCATCTGATGAAATCCCAACACACTTCAATTCCACCTGCTCCACGCTTTCTCTGTAAACCACAGAGGGGTACCTGCCATTTTACCCCACACAGTTCATGTCAACCCTTAGTGCTCTCTCACTCCCATCCCTTCCCCTCCCCCTCTTCCAGCTCTCCCTCCCAAGACCGCACTCTCCTATTCCCTCCCCTTCACACCTCAACCCCTCTCTTCCCCAGTCCTTACCTTCCGCCCTTCCCCTCCCAATTCCTCATTCCCCCTCAATTTCTCCTTCCCCTCCCTCACCTGCTCAAACCACATCACCCTCCACCCCATTCCCCCCTCATTCTCTCTTCCACATCCTACTACCCCATCCCACTCCCCTCATTCCCCATTCCCTCCCCGTCACCCCCTCCCCATCACCTTCTACCACACCCCCACATCCCCCTCACCCCATCATCCTCCCCTTCCCCACCCTCTTCCTCATACCCCTCCTCCACATCCCCATCCCCACATCCCCTCACACTCTTCCTCTCCACCCCCTCACCTCCATCCCCCTTGACCTTCCTCACTGCCCCTCATCCCTCCACAACCCCTCAGGCCTCTCACCCCATCACCCCCACACCCTCTCCCTATCACCCTCTATCCCCACTCCACTATTCCTCCCTCACCCCATCATCCTCCCACCATTAACCCCTACCCCGTCCTCTTCTTCCTCATCCCCCTCCTCTGCATCCCCATCCCCTCACCTCCATTACCTTCACACCCCTCAACTCCACCCCTCAATCCCGCATCTCCATCCCCCTCAAACCCCTCCTCTTCACCCCTCACGTCCACTCCTTCACCCCCAAGCCCTCACCTCTACTCCCTACCTCACTCCCTTCAAGCCCCTCACCCCAACCCCTTGACCTCCCTCACCACCCCACTGAACTCCACAGCCCCTCACCCCCCACACCCCCGCCCTGAGACCGGTTTGCGGAGCGGTAGTGAGACGCTGTCCCGCCCCGTGGGCGGAAGCGCACCAGCCCGGTTCAGCAAGCGGGAGGAGCCCGTTCAATCGGCGTCTTCGGCCGACGGACATGGATGCTCGAGTGCCAGGGGGACGGGAGCTCGGTAACCGGGACTGATCCTGGCGGGCGGGCGGGAGAGTTTTCCGGGGGGACGGGAGATCGGTAACCGGGACTGATCCTGGTGGGCGGGCGGGCGAGTTTTCCGGGGGGACGGGGCGCCGGGAACCGGGACACAGCGGAGACAGGGGGACAGAGATTCCGGGGAGTGAGGCTCGCTAACGGGGATTAGGGCCGAATGAACATCCCGGGTTAAACCCGCGTCCACCTGGGCCACCAAACCGGGTTCGGGGTCCACAGACGCTGCCGACCCGCGGTGGTTGTCAGCACAGAGGAAGACGGCCCCTTTCACTTTCGTTTCACGCTCCTACCTTGAAACGGGAGCGGCCGAAACTCCCATCCCAGTGCAGCAGCATGAAAACAGGCCATTCGACCCTACTGGTCATACTAAACAAGAAGCCCCATCTGAGCCGGTGCCGTTTGCCCCGTAACTGTTCCTGTCTGCCTACCTGTCCAAGTGCCTTTTAAATATCGTTAATGTTCCTCCCTCAATCACTTCCTCCGACAGCTCGTTCCATAGACGGACCATCCTCCGGGTGAAAAAGTTGCCTCTCAGGTCCCTATTAAATCTCCCTCCCCTCTCACCTTAAACCTCCCTCCCCCTCACCTTAAACCTGTGCCCAACCTGTGTTCTTGATTGCCCACCCCTGGGGAAAGTCTGTGCACATTCACCCTACCTGTGCCCCTCGTGGTTTTATACACCTCTGTAGGGTCACCCCTCATTCTCCTACACTCCAAGGAATAGAGACCCAACCTGTCCAATCTCTCTCCATAACTCAGTCCCTCGAACCCCAGTAACATCCTTGTAATTCTCCTCTGCACTCCTTCCAGCTCAAAGGCATCTTTCCTACAGCGGGGCGACCAGAACTGAACACAACACTCCGAGTGCGGTCTCACCAACGTCTTGTACAATTACAACATAACGTCCCAACTCCTGTACTCAGTTCCCTGACTGATGAAGGTCAGCGTGGTAAACACCTTCTTCACTGCCCTGTCTACCTGTGACTCCACTTTCAGGGAACCCTGTCCTTGTACTCCTGGGTCCCTGTCTACCTGTGACTCCACTTTCAGGGAACCATGTCCCCGCACCCCAGGGTCCCTCTGTTCCACAACACTCCCCAGGGTCCCTGTCTACCTGTGGCTCCACTTTCAGGGAACCATATCCCCGTACCCCAGGGTCCCTCTGTTCCACAACACTCCCCAGGGTCCCTGTCTACCTGTGACTCCACTTTCAGGGAACCATGTCCCCGTACCCCTGGGTCCCTCTGTTCTACAACACTCCCCAGGGTCCCTGTCTACCTGTGACTCCACCTTCTGGGAACCATGTCCCCGTACCCCTGGGTCCCTCTGTTCTACAACACTCCCCAGAGTCCCTGTCTACCTGTGACTCCACTTTCAGGGAACCATGTCCCCGCACCCCTGGGTCACACTGTTCTATAACACTCCCCAGGGTTCCTGTCTACCTGTGACTCCACCTTCCGGGAACCATGTCCCCGTACCCCTGGGTCCCTCTGTTCTACAACACTCCCCAGAGTCCCTGTCTACCTGTGACTCCACTTTCAGGGAACCATGTCCCCGCACCCCTGGGTCACACTGTTCTATAACACTCCCCAGGGTTCCTGTCTACCTGTGACTCCACCTTCCGGGAACCATGTCCCCGTACCCCAGGGTCACACTGTTCCACAACACTCCCCAGGGTCCCTGTCTACCTGTGATTCCACCTTCCGGGAACCATGTCCCCGTACCCCTGGGTCCCTCTGTTCCACAACACTCCCCAGGGTCCCTGTCTACCTGTGGCTCCACTTTCAGGGAACCATGTCCCCGTACCCCTGGGTCCCTCTGTTCTACAACACTCCCCAGGGTCCCTGTCTACCTGTGACTCCACTTTCAGGGAACCATGTCCCCGCACCCCAGGGTCACACTGTTCCACAACACTCCCCAGGGTCCCTGTCTACCTGTGACTCCACCTTCCGGGAACCATGTCCCCGTACCCCTGGGTCCCTCTGTTCTACAACACTCCCCAGGGTCCCTGTCTACCTGGGACTCCACTTTCAGGGAACCATGTCCCCGTACCCCAGGGTCACACTGTTCCACAACACTCCCCAGGGTCCCTGTCTACCTGTGACTCCACTTTCAGGGAACCATGTCCCCGCACCCCAGGGTCACACTGTTCCACAACACTCCCCAGGGTCCCTGTCTACCTGTGACTCCACCTTCCGGGAACCATGTCCCCGTACCCCTGGGTCCCTCTGTTCTACAACACTCCCCAGGGTCCCTGTCTACCTGGGACTCCACTTTCAGGGAACCATGTCCCCGTACCCCTGGGTCACAGTGTTCCACAACACTCCCCAGGGTCCCTGTCTACCTGTGACTCCACTTTCAGGGAACCATGTCCCCGCACCCCAGGGTCACAGTGTTCTAGAGGGATTGAAAGCCATGGGCAGGGGGGAGAGGAGAGAGCTCTGGGTGATGATGAGGGGATGGAGACTGGTTGCCAGTGTGTGACACTTACCTGCGTCCTCCTTCCCAAACTCCCCCCCCCCCCCCACAGGGAGTTACGTGGGGGACCGTGTGAGTGCGTGGAGCGGGGGGGGGGGGAGATTGGGGATAGGAGGGAGTAGGGAGGCAAGGAGCAAACTGGGATTGAGAGAGGAGGAGGAGGAAAGGATGGATATGAGGAATAGTGAGGAAAAGGGGGTGCAAAGAGAAGTGGGGATGGAGAATAGGTTCAGACAAAGTAGAGGGAAGGAGAGGGTGGAGATGGAAGGTGAGACAGGGAGTGGAGAGGAAGGGGAGGGGAGGGTGAGAGAGGGAGAGGGATTGGTTCTTGGTTGATGCAATGTAACCCTGACCCGATTCCTTTCTCCCCTCCAGAATCGCAAGCCGACAGAGCCAAGATCCTGTCAGAACTGAAGGGAAAAGAACCGAACTCGGCCCTGAACCTGTCCCGGCTGCTGGGCTGCACCAAGGCGGCCGTCCAGCGCTGTCTCTACCAGCTCTCCGAGGAAGGCAGGGTGCAGAAAGTGGGAGTGAAGCTTTGGAAGTTAGCTGAGGAGGACGAGGTGAAGGGGGACACTGGTGAGGAACGAGGGCCACTGCCAATAGGTGAGTGACCTCAATCTCCCTCCTTCCCAATGTACAGTGCCCCACTCCACTGGAGAATAGTTCTTGGGCAGTGGGGAGGGAAGAAATGGTGAGGAGGGAGGGGCAGTGGGGTAGAGGAGAGACAAGAGTGCGTGGGAGACGGGAGGGTGGAAGCTAGGAGGAATGCGGAGGAAAGACGGGAAAGAGGAGAGGAAGTAAGTGGATGGTGGGAGGGAAGGAAGGATGTAACGGTAGCAGAAGGAGAATGCGCCGGAATGTGGGCAGAAGTGTTGGTCAGTTTGCAGACGACACAAGAATTGGTGGACTTGTAGACAGTGTAGAATATTGCCAAAGCATCAGTTACAGAGATGGGCAGAGAAATAGCAGATGGTATTTAACCTGGACAAGTGTGAGGTGTTGCACTCTGGGCTGAGCTGATGCCCCCATCGGTCAGGGTTGGCCACGGATGTGGCATCCTAGCTGTCTAGATACACGAGCCTGGACAGTACGATACGAAGAGCGAGCAGTTGCCCCTGCCCCCACGCATCTGATGAACCCACAGGAAAGCAGAGTCACTGAACTCAATGTAGGACTCAATGTACTCAATATATCTCAGGGTTGACTCACAAACCTACAGTGGAGACGCAAGGCAGCGGAGGTTCGAGATCAGAGTTTTCCTTCCGGATGAGCCGCCAACCCTGGCTGGCAAGCCCCATCTGCCTGAAGTGACTGGTTTTAAGGCACCAGTAACCCGCATTTGCCCCTTCTGTCTGTCAGTAGAAAGGATTCCGGCAGGCGTAACAGCCCAACCACATGTGAAGGCCAGGAAATGGACAGTTGTTAGAAGCTAGTTGAGACGCAAGCCATTGGGAGCATTTAATCAATACCACCACCAGCAGCGTTAAGGCACTTTCAGAGGTCAAATGTAAAGAGGCAGTTAAGGACAGCACCCTTAGTAGTGTTGATGTAGAGAGGAAACCCCTACAGAAGTAGACATACGACATGGTTCCCTTCATCAGTCAAGTGTTGAGTACAAGAGTCGGGAAGTCATGTTGCAGCCGTATAAAACTCTGGTCTGTCCGCTCTCGGAGTACCGTGTGCAGTTCTGGTCTCCCCATTACAGGACGGGTGGGGGACGCTTTGGAGAGGGGGCAGAAGAGGTGCACAAGGATGCTGCCTGGGTTAGAGGGCGTGAGTAACATCAGACAAACTTGGGTTATTTTCCCTGGAGCTGTGGAGGCTGAGGAGAGACTTTCTCAGGGTTTATAAGATTACGAGATGCACGTACAGACTGGACAGAAAGCATCTTTCTCCCCAGGGTTCAAATGTCGAGTACCAGAGGAAATGCATTTAAAGAGAGAGGGATGCCTAGAGTATACTCGCAGGCGTGGGGGTGGCAGTAGATATGATAGAGGTGTATCAGATGCTGTTAGACAGACACAGAGATGAGCAGGGAACGGACGGGAGTTGGACATTGTGTACTGGGAACGGACGGGAGTTGGACATTGTGTACGGGGAACGGAGGGAGATGGACATTGTGTACGGGGAACGGAGGGAGATGGACATTGTTTATGGGGAACAGAGGGTGATTGACATTGTATATGGGGAACGGAGGGAGATGGACATTGTGTATGGGGAACGGACGGGAGTTGGACATTGTGTATGGGGAACAGAGGGAGATGGACATTGTGTATGGGCAACGGAGGGAGATGGACATTGTGTACAGGGAACAGAGGGAGATGGACATTGTGTACGAGGAACAGAGGGAGATGGACATTGTGTATGGGGGGATGTAGGGAGATGGACATTGTTTATGGGGAACGGAGGGAGATGGACATTGTGTACTGGGAATGGAGGGAGATGGACATTGTGTACGGGGAACGGAGGGAGATGGACATTGTTTATGGGGAACGGAGGGAGATGGACATTGTGTATGGGGAACGGAGGGAGATGGACATTGTTTATGGGGAATGGAGGGAGATGGACACTGTGTATGTAAAACCTGAGGAAAATGGACTCTGTATGGAGGATGGAGGGAGGTACTTATTGTGTAGGCAGAAATAATTAATTCATGAGGGGTTAAGTGTGTAATTAGCTCTGCACAACTTAAGACCATAAGGTATAGGAGCAGAAGTAGGCCACTCGGCCCATCAAGTCTGCTCCGCCATTCAATCATAGGCTGATCCAGTTCTTCCTGTCATCCCCACTCCCCTGCCTTCTCCCCATACCCCTTGATTCCCTGGTTAATCAGGAAGCTATCTATCTGTGCCTTAAATACACCCAATGACTTGGCCTCCACAGCCGCTTGTGGCAACAAATTCCACAGATGTACTGCCCTCTGACTGAAGTAATTTCTCCACATCTCTGTTCTAAATCCTGAGATGTCCTTCAATCCTGAAATCATGCCCTCTTGTCCTAGACTCTCCTACCATGGGAAATAACTTTGCCATATCTAATCTGTTCAGGCCTTTTAACATCTGGAATGTTTCTATGCGATCCCCCCTCATTCTCCTGAACTCCAGGGAATACAGCCCAAGAGCTGCCAGACATTCCTCATATGGTAACCTTTTCATTCCTGGAATCATTCTCCTGAATCTTCTCTGAACCCTCTCCAATGTCAGTATATCTTTTCTAACATAAGGAGCCCAAAACTGCACACAGTACTCCAAGTGTGGTCTCACGAGTGCCTTATAGAGCCTCAATGTCACATCCCTGCTCTTATACAGCAGGCTTTGGAAAATGCATGGTCACGCACTTTGGTAGTAGAAATAAATGTGCAGACTATTTTCTAAATGAGGAGAAAATCCAGGAATCTGAGATGCAGGGGGACTTGTGCAGGATCTGAGACACTTGTGCAGATCACCCAGAAGGTTAATTTGTAGGTTGAGTTGGTCGTGAGGAAGGCAAAAGTCATGTTTGTATTCATTTCAAGAACTCTAGGGTGTGATGTTGAGGCTTTATGAGGCACTAGTGAGGGCTCACCTTGAGTATTGTGGACAGTTTTGGGCCCCTCATCTTAGAAGAAATGTGCTGGCATTGGAGAGGAGGTTCACAAGGATGATTCCAGGAATGAAAGGGTTATCATACGAGGAACGTTTGATGGCTCTGGGTCTGTACTCACTGGAATTTAGAAGGATGAGTGGGGATCTCATTGAAACCTTTCGAATGTTGAAAGACCATGACAGAGTAGATGTGGAAAGGATGTTTCCCATGGTGGGGGAGTTTCAGACAAGAGGGCACAGCCTCAGGATAGAAGGTTGTCCATTTATAACAGAGATTTGGAGAAATTTCTGAACAATACAGCACAGGACAGGACCTTCAGAATTTGTTGCCACGTGCAACTGTGGAGGCCAGATTGTTGGGTGTATTTAAGGCAGAGATTGATAGGTTCTTGATTGGACGTGGCATCAAAGGTTACAGGGAGAAGACCGGGAACTGGGGTTGAGGAGGAGATAGAATAAAGGATCAGCCATGATTGAATGGCGGAGCAGACTCGATGAGCCAGATGGCTTAATTGTGCTCCTGTATCTTATGGTCTTATATTCTTTACCTCTAGAAATGAATTCAAACATTGCATTCACCTTCTTCACCACCGACTCAACCTGGAGGTTAATCTTAAGGGTATCGTGCACAAGGACTCCCAAGTCCCTTTGCATCTCTCCATTTTGAATTCTCTCCCCATCTAAATAACAGTCTGCCCGTTTATTTCGTCCACCAAAGTGCATGACCATACATTTTCCAACATTGTATTTCAGTTGCCACTTCTTTGCCCATTCCCCTAAACTATCTGAGTCTCTCTGTTTCCTCAACACTACCTGCTCCTCCACCTATCTGTGTATCATTGGCAAATTTAGCCACAAATCCATAGTCCAAATCATTGACAAACACCATAAAAAGCAGCGGTCTCAACACCAACCCCTGTGGAACTTCACTAGTAACCAGCAGCCAGTCGGAATAGGATCCCTTTATTCCCACTCTCTGTTTTCTGCCGACCAGCCAATGCTTCACCCATGCTAGTAACTCCCCTGTAATTCCATAGGATCTTATCTTACTAAGCAGCTTCATGTGTGACACCTTGTCTAAAGCCTTCTGAAAATCCAAGTACACAACATCTACTGCATCTCCTTTGTCTAGCCTACTTGTAATTTCCTCAAAAAATTGTAGTACGTTTGTCAGGCAGGATTTTCCTTTCAGGAAACCATGCTGGCTTTGGCCTATCTTGTCACGTGCCTCCGGGTACTCCGTAATCTCATCCCTGACAATCGATTCCAACAACTTCCCAACCACTGATGTCAGGCTAACAGGTCTATAGTTTCCTTTCTGCTGCCTCCCACCATTCTCAAATAGCGGAGTAACATTTGCAATTTTCCAGTCATCCCGTACAATGCCAGAATCTATTGATTCTTGAAGGATCATTACTAATGCCTCCACAATCTCTCCAGCTGCTTCCTTCAGAACCCGAGGGTGCATTCCATCAGGTCCAGGAGGTTTATCCACCCTCAGACCATTAAGCTTCCTGAGCACCTTCTCAGTCATAGTTTTCACTGCACACACTTCACATCTGGTATACTGCAGATGTCTTCCACTGTGAAAACTGATGCAAAATACACATTTCCAGCGTCATTTTCTATTGGTCCTATATCTACCCACAACTCTCTTTTGCCCTTTATATACTTAAAAAATCTTTTAGTATCTTCTTTGATATTAGTCGCCAGCTTCCTTTCATAATTCATCTTTTCCTTCCTAATGACCTTCTTAGTTTCCTTCAGCAAGTTCTTAAAAGTTTCCCAGTCTTCTATCTTCCCATTAGCTTTGACTTCCACGTAGCCCTCTCTTTTGCTTTTACTTTGGCTCTGACTTCACTTGTCAGCCACGATAGTGACCTTCTTCCCTTTGAAAATTCCTTCTTATTTGGAATATATCTGTCTTGCACTTCCCTCATTTTCGCAGAAACTCCAGCCATTGCTGCTTTGCTGTCCTTCCTGCTACTGTCTTTCTAGACAACTTTGGCCAGTTCCCCTCTCCTGCCATTGTAATTTCCTTTATTCCACTGAAATACTGACACATTGGAATTTAGTTTTTCCAAATTTTAAAGTGAACTCGATCATATTGTGATCACTGTTCCCTCAGGGTTCTTTATCACCTCCGGATCAATACACAACACCCAGTCCAGCACAGCCGATCCCTGAGCGGACTCAACAACAGGCTGTTCTAAAAAGCCATCCCTTAGACATCCTACAAATTCTCTCTCCTGAAGTCCAGTACTGGCCTGGTTTTCAAAATCCACTTTTAAGTTAAAATCCCCAGTGATTATCATGACATTGCCCTCTGACAAGCCTTTTCCATCTCCTGCTGTCATTTGTAATCCACACCTCGGCTGCTGTTTGGAGGCCTGTATACAGCCGCTATTAGAGTCAAATGATGGGCTGAAGGGCCTTTTCCTGGGCTGTTCTCTTCCCTAAAGTGGGGGGAAGGGGGAAGGCATAGCAGGAGGTGGGGTGAATGGAGAAGATGTGGGTGAGGAAGTAGTGGATGAGTGGTGTGTCTGAGGGAGTGTGGTGGGAGAGAGGAGATGAGTGGAGAGTGGGGGTGAAGACAGGAGGGTGGTGAGGGTGGAGGCGGTGGAGGGGTAAGGTGCAATGTAACCCTCACCTGACTCCTTTCTCCCTCCAGAATTGCAAGCCGACAGAGCCAAGATCCTGTCAGAACTGAAGGGAAAAGAACCGAATTCGGCCCTGAACCTGTCCCGGCTGCTGGGCTGCACCAAGGCGGCCGTCCAGCGCAGTCTCTACCAGCTCTCCGAGGAGGGCAGGGTGCAGAAAGTGGGAGGGAAGCTTTGGAAGTTAGCTGAGGAGGACAAGGTGAATGGGAACACCGGTGAGGAACGAGGGGCAGTGTCGAGAGGTGAGCGATCCTATCAGTTGGAGACCATTAATTCTCATTTATTGTCATCACACGTTACCAAGGTTCATCTTTAGCAGGTCCTGCAGTCACCTGGAATGAGGTGGGAGAGGAGAGAAAGGACTGGGGCCAGTCCCAGACAAACGTGACCAATTTCTTCGTCCTGGGAAATTTGAACACTACCTACCAGCAATCGGGGACCACCTCCAATTGTATCACCACCCACGTGCAAGGAGGAGCGAGCTACGTACAGGTGGGATCAGGAAACATTATGCAAGGGGAAGGCAACAACATGCCGCGGACAGGAGACCCTGGGGACAACGCCCAGACAGGTGACTGGAATATTAAAGCAAAGATATAATACTTCTACACTTGGAGTACTGTGAGCAGTTCTGAGCCGGTTATCTAAGAAAGGATATATTGGCATTGGAGAGGGTTTAGAGGAATTTCACGAGAATGATCCCGGGAATGAAAAGGTTAACGTATGAGGAATGTTTGATGGCTCTGGGCTCAAACAGGAATGTTTGTTGGTGTTTAGAAGATTGGGGGGGGGGGGGGGGCGGAATCTATCAAGTATTGAAAGGCCTATATAGAGTGGATGTGGGGAACATGCTTCCATAGTAGAGGAATCTGGGAGCCTCAGGAAAGAAGAGCATCTGTTTAGAACAGGAATGAGGAATTTCTTTAGCCAGAGGGTGATGAATCTGTGGAATTCATTTGCACAGATGGCTGTGGAGATCAAGTCATTTGCTATATATAAAGTGGAATTCGATAGGTTCATGATTCGTCAGGGTGTGAAGGTAGGAGAATAGGGTTGAGATGGAAAATAAATACATCAGCCGTGATGGAATGGTGGAGCAGAAGTAATGGCCTGATTTTGCTCCCATGTCTTGTACAATGGTTATTTGCGATGTGGTCTTTGGAGAGGGTGTCGAAGAGGTTCACCGGGATGCTGCCTGGATTAGAGGGCGTGAGCTACAAGGAGAGACTGGACAAATTTGGGTTGTTTTCTCTGCAGTGGCAGAGGCTGGGGGGAGATGTGAGAGAAGGGTATAAGATTGTAAGAGGCACAGATGGAGTACACAGTTAGGGTAGAGATGTCTAATACCAGCACTTCAGGAGAGAGGAGAGGAGGAAAGCTCAGAGGACATGTGCAGGAGAAGAGTTTCTTTACTCGGTAAGTGATGGGTGTCTGGAATGTGCTACCTGCGGCAGTGGTGCAGGCAGATATGATAGAGGTGGTAAGATGTTCAGAGACAGACACATGGGTGTACGGGGAATGGAGGGAGATGGACATTGTGTACTGGGAACGGAGGGAGATGGACGTTGTGTACTGGGAACGGAGGGAGATGGACATTGTGTACGGGGAATGGAGGGAGATGGACATTGTGTACGGGGAACGGAGGGAGATGGACATTGTGTACGGGGAATGGAGGGAGAAGGACATTGTGTAGCAATGGAGAGCAGTGGCCATACCAAGCCATGTTGGTACTGATTAATCATTCTGATTTTCCCTTTCATCTCTTCAGCACTCATGACATTCCTCTCTTCTCTTTAGATCCCACACTTCATTCTCCACCTCTCGCATGTGAGCTTTGAAATGGTCTTTCCCACTGTCATTACCATTTCTGACTTGTTCAACATTTAGCAGATACACTGATAGGATAGATGGATATGGGTTAACCATAAAAGGGCCCTTTCCATGCTGTGTGAGTCTGACTCCATCTCGCATTCTTCATCGTCAGAGTGATGGTGAGTTTGAAGTCAGAGGCTCATGTATGGTGAGGTATATTTCCACGCTAAGAACAAAGATACCTGCTGTCTACTCTATATGTGCCTCTCATTGTTCAAAGTGAATTTATTATCAAAGTACGTACAGTGCCCATAAACAGTATTTTTCTTCCCCTTGGAAGTTTTCATGGTTTACAATCTTAAATCACGATGGATTTAATTTGGCTTTTTTTTTTACACACTGATGAACGGAAAAAAAACTCTTTGGTGAGAAAGTGAAACAGATCTCTACAGTGATCTAAATTAATGACAGATATAAAATCTAAATTAGTTGATTGCTTAAGTATTCATCCCCCTTCAAGTCAGTATTTAGTGGCTGCAGCTTTGGCAGCAATTACAGTCTGTGTGGATATCAGCTTTAAACATCTGGACACTGCAATTTTCTCCATTCTTTTCAGAACTGCTCTAGCTCTGTCAGATTGCTTGGGGTTCGTGAGTGAACAGCCCTTTTCAAATCCAGCCACAGAGTCTCAATTGGATTGAGGTCTGGGCTCTGATTTGGACACTCCAGGACATTAGCTTTGCTGTGTTTAAGCCATTCCTGTGTGGCATTGGCTTTATGCTTGGGGTCATTGTCTTGTTGGAAAACAAATCTTCTCCCAACTCGCAGACTACATTGGGTTTTCCTCCAGGATTTCTCTGTATTGTGCTGCATTCATTTTCCCCTCTACCTTCTCAAGCCTTCCAGGGCCTGCTGCAGTGAAGCATCCCCACAGCATGATGCAGCCTCCACCATGCTTCACGGTAGGGATGGTGAGTTTTTGATGAGATACAGTGTTTGGCTTACACAAAACATAGTGTTTTGTTTGATGGCCAAAAAGCCCAATTTTGGTTTCATCAGACCATAGAACCTTCTTTCAGCTGACTTCAGAGTCTCAGATCCAGATACATAGAACATAGAATGGTGCAGCACATTACAGGCCCTTCGGCCCACAATGTTGTGCCGACCCTCAAGCCCTGCCTCCCATATAACCCCCCACCTTAAATTCCTCCATATACCTGTCTAGTAGTCTTTTAAATTTCACTAGTGTATCTGCCTCCAACACGGACTCAGGCAGTGCATTCCACGCACCAACCACTCTCTGAGTGAAAAACCTTCCTCTAATATCCCCCTTGAACTTTCCTCCCCTTAACTTAAAGCCATGTCCTCTTGTACTGAGCAGTGGTGCCCTGGGGAAGAGGCACTGGCTGTCCACTCTGTCTATTCCTCTTAATATCTTGTACACCTCTATCATGTCCCCACTCATCCTCCTTCACTCCAAAGAGTAAAGCCCTAGCTCCCTTAATCTCCGATCATAATCCATACTCTCTAAACCAGGCAGCATCCTGGTAAATCTCCTCTGTACCCTTTCCAATACTTCCACATCCTTCCTATAGTGAGGCGACCAGAACTGGACACAGTACTCCAAGTGTGGCCTAACTAGAGTTTTATAGAGCTGCATCATTACATCGCGTCTCTTAAACTCTGTCCCTCGACTTATGAAAGCTAAGACCCCATAAGCTTTCTTAAATCCTATCTACCTGTGAGACAACTTTCAGGGATCTGTGGACATGTACCCCCAGATCCCTCTGCTCCTCCACACTACCAAGTATCCTGCTATTTACTTTGTACTCTGCCTTGGAGTTTGTCCTTCCAAAGTGTACCACCTCACACTTCTCCGGGTTGAACTCCATCTGCCACTTCTCAGCCCATTTCTGCATCCTATCAATGTCACTCTGCAATCTTCGACAATCCTCTACACTATCCACAACACCACCATTCAGTTCATTGTCATGCAGTTAAAAAATGAGACAACGTTCCTCCAGAATGATATCACAAAAGCTCATGACAAAACAGACTACACCAGAAAATCCACATAACGTTTGGCAATCCCCAATCCAGAGTCCGGAGAGGCTGCTACGTATCAATATCACACTACCGTCTTAGCGCATTTCCCAGAAAGGAGCTCCCATCCCACCAGACAAAACAAGACCAAAAACTAAAGCTACAAGACCTGCACAAAACCACATAGTTACAACAGTGCAAACAATAGCATAATTGATAAAAAAAACAGACTATGGGCACAGTAAAAATAGTCCAAAGATGTTAAAAGACTGTAAGTTCAAAAGAAATCACCACAGTTTCCACAAGTCCCCAGGGTCCCCGATAGACTCGTCATCCCACACAGGCGGCAGAAGGGAATACCCCCGCTATGGACTTCCACGGCATCGCCCGACTCAGCCTCTCAGACGCAGCACACAATGGAAGCTCCGTCGAACCCTGCCTTGCAGACACAGCACACAGTGAAAGCGACCTGATCACAGCGGACTCCAAGTCCGTCGAACCTCCGAGCCTCCGACCATCCCCTCCGGCACAGCTTCTCCGAGCACCATCCTCTGCCGAGCGTATTAAGACAGCCCCGCCAACGGCCATCGGCAACGCGACCCCGAGGACTTGGGGCCTGTTCTTCTCAGCAGAGACCCGGACCTCACAGCAGCAGCAGCAACGAAGAAGGTCTTCCTGGCAATTCCCCGATGTTCCTCCGTGCTCCCACGTCCGTTTTAAATCGATTATGATTGCGCACGGCACCCCACTTCACAAATAACAGATAATCAGCTCCGGAGTGGCCGCTGCAAGCTGCGTCGCGCCGCCATCTTGGATAGCCATCCACTTGCGTTCTGGAAAACTCTAGCCGAGATTTCATATGTATTTTTTTCATCAATGGCTTTCTCTTTGCCACCCTCTCATAAAGCTGCGACAGGTGAAGCAATTGTATGCACAATCTCTCCCATCTCAGCCACTTAAGCTTGTAACTCCTCCAGAGTTGTCATCGGTGTTTTAGTGGCCTCCCTCACTCGTCCCCTTCCTGCACGGTCACTCAGTTTTTGAGGATGGCCTGCTCCGGGCTGATTTACAGCCGTGCCATATTCTTTCCATTTCTTGATGATTGACTTAACTGTATTCCAAGGGATATTCAGTGACTTGGAAAAGTTCTTGTATCCATCTCCTGACTTGTGCTTTTCAACAATCTTCACAGAGTTATTTGGATTGTTCTTTTCTCTTCGTGGTGTAATTTTTTCCAGGATACTGACTCACCAACAGTTGGTCCTTCCAGATACAAGTGTATTTTACTACAATCAATTGAAACACCTTGACTTCACACAGGTCTCCAAAAGTAGATCTCCATTTAACTAATTATGTGACTTCTAAAATCTTTTGCTGCGCCAGTGATGATTGGTTGTCATATTAAAGGGGGAGGTGAATATTTACGCAGTCAATTATTTTGTGTTTTATATTTGACATTAGACTACTTTGCAGAAATCTGTTTTCACTGCAGAAAAGCTCTTTGCCAGAATTGTGGTTTGTTTAATAATAAGTTCGCCTGAAGATGTCAGGGGTAAGAGAGTGGTGAGTGTGTGGAATGGGCTGCCAGCGACGGTGGTGGAGACGGAAACGATAGGGTCTTTTAAGAGACTACTGGATGGCTACCTGAAGCTTAGAGAAATAGAGGGCTATGTGTAAGCCTCGGTAGTTCTAAGGTAGGGACATGGTCGGAACAGCTTTGTGGGCCGAAGGGCCTGTATTGTGCCGTAGGTTTTCTATGTTTCTATTTGTCTGTTGATCAGTGTCAAAATTAAATCCACTGTGATTCGATGTTGTAAAACAATAAAACATGAAAACTTTCCAGGGGTGAATACTTTTTGTTGGTACTGCAGGTGTCATCATATATATAGCCTTAAGATTCATTTTCACAGTAAATTCAAGAAACACGATAGAATCCATGATTGACTGTACCCAACAGAACGGACAATCAATGTCCAGGAAAACAACAAACTGAAAATACAAAAAGAAAGTGGGGGGGGGGGGGGGAGATAATAATAAATAAATAAATAAATAAGCAATAAAAATCACGAGATGAAGAGTCCTTGAAAGTGAGCCCGTTGGTCATGTGAGCAGTTCAGTGATGCAGCAGGTGAAGTTATCCCCTCAGGTTCAAGAGCCTGATGTTTGAGGGGTAATAACTATATCTGAACCTGGTGGCATGGGTTTAGAGGCTCCTGTACCTTCTTCCTGATGGCAGCAGAGAGAAGAGGGTATGCCTGGAGTGGCACGGAGCACACCTACATGAAGTGTTGTCACAGGAAAGCAGATTTCCAATGGTGGGGAGGGCTTCACCCCTGATGGATGGGATGTCCATCCTATAAACCTTTATCAAGTCTCCCCTCAGCCTCTGCCACTCAACCCAAGTTTGTCCAACCTCTCCTTGTAGCTCAAGCCCTCTAATCCAGACAGCATCCTGGTGAACCTCTTCTGCACCCTCTCTAATCCAGACAGCACTCTTCTGCACCCTCTCCAAAGTGCCCTCCCTTCCCCAAACACTTCCTGTAATGGGGCCGACCAGAACTTCACTCAATGTTCAAAGGCTTGTTTATTATACAGTACACAATTCTGAGATTCTTCTTCTCCAGATAGCCACGAAACCAAGAAAGAAAGAATGGTAGCACGATCGTCAACGCTCAAACCCCCTTCTCCACATGAAACACAACAAGAACCCCTGCCCTACACATAATGCCCCCCAACACTGACCCCCAAATCCCCCTCCCCGCACAAAAGAACAAGAACGAACAGATGAAAACACAGAAGATAAAAACAATAAGGCTGAGAAAGGCCTGGCCAGAGCTTAAAACAGCTGCAACCGGACTTCCCGACCCACCCATCTGACCAACGAAGGGAAGCATGCTGTACATCTTCTTTACCATCATATCAACTGTGAATTGTGGGCTTGGACCCCGAGATCCCTCTGTACATCAACACCGATAGGGGTCCTGCCAGTAACTGTGTCCTGTCACTTCACATTTGGCCTCCCAAAGTGCAACACCTCACACTTGCCTAGGCTAAGCTCCATCTGCCAACTCTCTGGCAGATCTGTAACTGAACGATGTACCACTGTATTCTTTGTTGACTTTCTACACTCTCTACACTAAAACTCTACCAATTATCGTGTCATCTGTGAACTAACTAACTCACATATCCACATTTCCATCCAGATCACTGATATCTTTCACAAACAGCAGAGGTCCCAGTACAGATCCCTATTGAACACCACTGAGGTCACAGCATTGGTGATGGACCTCCAACCAAAATAAATCTCATTGACCACTACCCTCTAACTGGGCAAGCCAATTCTGAATCCAAGCAGCCAAGTCACTATGCATTTAGTCTTCTGGACAACCCTTCCATGAGGGATCTTGTCAAACACCTTAGTGAAATCTATGTGGACAACATCCATTACCTCACCCTCACTAGTCACCTTGGTCTGTAGTGTTCATTGCTGAGGTAGTGATTAAGGTTGTGCTAATTGGGTCAAGAACCCAGATGGTTCAAGGGAAGAAGGTGTTACTGAACCTGGTGACGTGGGACTTCAGGCTTCTGTATCTCCTTCCGGATGGGAGATGTGAGAAGATGGCTTAGCCCAGACAGTGGGGATCGTTGGTCACAATTTTGCTGTACTAAGGTGGTGAATAGGATTGTACTAATTGGTTTAGGAACCAGATGATTGAAGGGAAATAGCTGTTCCAAAAGAGCTGTGATTGGTGTTCATGGTCAGTATGTAATCAATGGGCCAAAGGGCCTGTTCTGTGCTTGTCTTATTTCTCTCACTGTCTCTGTCTCTTAAAAGGAAGGCACAGAGTCGACTGTACTTCCTAAGAAGGTTGGCGTCATTCAATGTCTGTAGTGAGATGCTGAAGATGTTCTATAGGTCAGTTGTGGAGAGCGCCCTCTTCTTTGTGGTGGCGTGTTGGGGAGGAAGCATTAAGAAGAGGGACGCCTCACGTCTTAATAAGCTGGTAAGGAAGGCGGGCTCTGTCGTGAGCAAAGTACTGGAGAGTTTAACATCGGTAGCTGAGCGAAGGGCGCTGAGTAGGCTACGGTCAATTATGGATAACTCTGAACATCCTCTACATAGCACCATCCAGAGACAGAGAAGCAGTTTCAGCGACAGGTTACTATCGATGCAATGCTCCTCAGACAGGATGAAGAGGTCAATACTCCCCAATGCCATTAGGCTTTACAATTCTACCGCCAGGACAAGAACTTTTTAAAAGCTATTATTAATGCTTTTTGAGATAGTGATTTAGATGCATATCATATTTTTTACTGAGTTAAGTATTGTATGTAATTAGTTTTGCTACAACAAGTGTATGGGACATTGGAAAAAAGTTGAATTTCCCCATGGGGATGAATAAAGTATCTATCTATCTATCTATCTATCTAAACCTCTCTTTCTCTCTCACTCTGAACTCCCTGATTGTTGCTCTCCCTCCATTTTGCCAGGAGATCCCTGGGGCAGTGCCGAAGACCGTGAGAGTACTGTGACTATCATCACTGACGAGCTGACGGGTTTGCAGATCGGGAATGGCAACGTCATCATTAACCAGGCAGATATGGCCGGTGACGGCTGATGGGTCTGTCCAGCGGCCAGATCGAGCCATCTAGCCCCTCAGTTTTTCAAATGCAGTGCTCTCCGCATCGTGGGAAGGGCTGGCAGAGGGGTCTCCGCATCGTGGGAAGGGCTGGCAGAGGGGTCTCTGCATCGTGGGAAGGGCTGGCAGAGGGGTCTCTGCATCGCGGGAAGGGCTGGCAGAGGGGTCTCTGCATCGTGGGAAGGGCTGGCAGAGGGGTCTCTGCATCGCAAGGGGTTATGGCGGTGATGGGAGCACCAGACCTCATTAGTTCCTCTTACCGCATCAAACACTCTTGCCCCTTGCATCTACCTGGTAGTGTAGTGGGTTCTGAGGCCTTCATGGTATCGGAATTTGGGGTGGGGAATTCAGGAACGGAGGGTGTGTGTTGGAGGTTAGGAAGGTAGTGGAAACCTCCAACCTGGCCCACTAAACCTCAGGACCTACAGCACATAAGCGGGGGTGTGGGGGGGAGAAGGAGATCTCTGGAATTGAAGGGAGGACGAAGCCAGAAGATCACACAACGGAGAAGAATTAGGCCATTTGGTCTGTCATGTCTGCTTCCCAGTTGAATCCTGGCTGAACTTTTCTCTGTGTTCTGTTAAACACCTTCTCCCCACCACCTCCTTAACAACTGAGAACCCGTCGTTCTCAGTCTCAGTCCCCAGAGACATCCTGAAGGTGGCAATGAATTCCACCCTCAGCCTGAAGAAATTCCTTCTCATTTTTGTTTTAACCTTATTCTGAGGTTTGCCCTCTGGTCCTAGACTTCCACACTATCGGAAATACCCTCTCCACATCCACTCCATCTAGTAGTTTCAATGGATTTCCCCTCGTTCTTCTAAATTCCAGCGAGTACAGGCCCAGAGCCATCAATTGCTCCCCGTACATTCATCATCGTCGTTAGGCCGCATCTGGAATTTCCAGTTGGCGGACGATTTCCCTCCACGCCGTTCTGTCATATCGGGAAACCATGTTCGTGGCAGGTTACAGCGGTGGTCTGCCTTTGCCCACTGCCCGGTGAGTTTAAAGAGATCAATACCTCCTGCAGTGGATGACCAGGACGTCTAGGTGCCTTGTTGTGCCTCCTAGCGCCCCACCGACGCCTGCTGGCCTGCCTTCTTGACCATTGGGCCGTTAATCAGTCTCCTCCGCTCGATCCGCCATGGCCAGATTCACGTGCTGGGACAGGCAGATCCCCTACCTCACCGAGGGTCGAAGACCTGCCCTCACCTGGTTTGGCCCGTCTGCCGAGACGGTTTACCGGGGTATGGCCACTGCGCGTGTTACAACTACTTGGAGCCACCGGTGAGAGTTGAGCGCCAGGTGGGGACCAAAGGTGGACGAGCTGCCCTGAAAAAGGGCACTGCAGGGCCCCCCCCCACCAGAGATGCTACCGCTCCCTGGACACCCCATACACCACCCCCCCCCCCCATACATTAACTCTTTCATTCCTGGGATTATTCTCAAACCCATCATTCTTGTGATGGTCTAGTTCCTGTAGTCATACCTACTTTATTACTCTCTTTTATAAGACCCTCCCTGCTAATAAACTTCGAGTTGTATACAAAAACGGTGGTCAGTTTCTGCGTCTGTGGTGGGTGGGGGAACAATGAGGGTCCCTGTAACCATGTCTTCCACTCTGGAAACACACACACACAATGCTGGAGGAACCCTGCAGGGGAATGAACAGTTCACATGGGTCTAGATTCTTCATCAGGACGAGAAAGAAAGGGGAAAGAACTCAGAATAAAGTGAGAGGCAAGACGTACAAGCTGGCAGGTGATAGCTGAGATCAGGCAAAGGGAAGGGACGATGGACGGATGAAGTAAGAAGCAGGGAGGTGATAGGTGGAAGAGGTAAAGGGCTGAAGAAGAGGGAATCTGATAGGAGAGGACAGTGGACCATGAGAGAAAGGGAAAGAGGAGGGGCACCAGCTGAAGGTGATGGGCAGGTGAGAGGGGAGAAACTACTGGAAGCTGGGGAATCAGTGTTCATGCTGTCAGGTTGGAGGCTACCCAGATGGAACATGAAGTGTTGCTCCTCTAACCTGAGTTGGCCTCTTCATGGTATTAGAGGAGGCCATGGACTTACTCGTGGGATTGGGAAGTCAGATTGAAATAGGTGACCAAAACAACAGACTACCACACTTCTAATGGGGAAGGGTGAGGGAGTGGTGTTTGACCAAAAAATCTACTCTGATGAAATGCTTTGAGAGGTCGCTCATGGCCAGAATCAACTCCTGCCTCAGCAAAGTTCTGGACCCACAGCAATTTGCCCGTCACCAGGATAAGTCTCCCATGGATGCGATCTGGTTGGCTCTTCACTCAGCTCTGGTTCATCTGGACAATAGCAGTGCCCATGTTAGGCTGCTCTTTACAGCTCAGTGTTCAACACAATCATACCCTCAACGAGCTGCAAAATCTGGACCTCGCTCTACAACTGGATCCTCAAGTTCCTCACGAGGGACCACGGCCCATGCAGATTGGAAAGAACACCTCCTTCTCGCTGACCATCCACACCGGCACACCTCAAGTATGCGTGCTTATCCCGCTGCTTTGCTCTCTCTACACACGTGAGTGCGTGGCTTGGCACAACCCAAAAGACCTCTATAAATCTGCTGACGACATGACTAATTTTGGCAGAATTTCAGATGCTGACGAGGTGGTGGACAGGAACGAGACTGGTCAGCTGGGTGAGTGGTGTCACAGGAGCAATCTTCAACTCAACGTCAGAATGACCAAAGTACACTTCAGGAAGGGGAACTTGAGGGAACGCACACCACTCCTCATCGAGGGATCAGAACTGGAAAGGGTGGGCAGTTTCAAATTCCTGGCTGTCAACATTTCTGAAAACCTATCCTGGGCCCAACGTATTGGGGTCTGCTAGGGCATAATTGGAGCATTGAGAATGATTGAAGGGACAGTGCGAGGTTCTTTTTGGAAGATGTGGATTCCTGGGAAACCTATATAGCCACATCCACACCTCGTGCATCAAGCCCCTCTTATAGTCACCTATATAGCCACATCTGCCCCTCAGGGAACGTGTTAGGCACCTGGAGCTGCACTCAGCTCATAGGGCAGGCTGAGGAAGTGGTAAATAGGAGCTACAGTTCCGAGTACCACTGTGGTCCTTTCCCTCAATAGAAAGTGTGCTGTTTCGGACACTGTTAGATACAGGAGCAGAATGAGGCCATTCATCCCATCGAGTCCGCTCCACCATTCCATCGTGGCCGATCCCCGATCCCACAGCCCAATACACCTGCCTTCTCACCATATCCTTTGATATCCTGACTGATCAACTCCCGCCTTAAGTATACTCATGGACTTGGCCTCTACATACCACAGTGTGTGGTGGAGCATTCTACAGATTCATTAACCCCCACCATAGGAAACATCCTCTCCACATCCACTCTATCTAGTCCTTTCAGTAGGTTTCAATGAGATCCTCTTACATTCTTCTAAATTCCAGTGAGTACAGGCCCAAAGCTGCCAAACACGCCTCACACATTAACCCCTTCATTCCTGGAATCATCCTCATGAACCTCCTCTGGACTCTCTCCAATGACAACACATCCTTTCTGAGATTTGGGGCCCAAAACTCAAGTGTGGCCTGACTAGAGTCTTATAAAGACTCAGCATTATCTCCTTGCTTTTATATTCCATTCCCCTCAAAACAAATGCCAACATTGCATTTGTTTTCTTTACCACGAACTCATCCTGTAAACTAACCTTCTCGGAGTCTTGCACAAGGACTCCTAAGTCCCTCTGCACCTCTGATGTCTAAACATTCTCCCCATTTAGATAATAGTCTGCACTATTGTTCCTTTCATCAAAATGCATTATTATACATTTCACAACACTGTATTCCATCTGCCAATTTTTTGCCCATTCTTCCAATTTGTCTAAGTCCTGCTGAATCGCATTGCTTCCTCAGCACGACTTTCCCCTCCACCTGTCTTTTTATCATCCACAAACTTTGCCACAAAACCATCAATTCCACTACCCAAATCATTGACAAACAATGTGAAAAGTAGTGATACCAATACTGACCGCACTAGTCACTGGCAGCCAACTAGAAAATGCTCCTTTTATTTCCACTCCCTGTCTCCTGCCTGTCAGCCATCCTTCTATTCTTGCCTGTTTCTTTTATGTAACTCCATCGGATTTCATCTTGTTAAGCAGCTTCATGCGTGGTACCTTATCAAATGCCTTCTGAAAATCTAAGTTAATGACATCCACTGCCTCTCCTTTGTCCACCCTGCTTGTTACTTCCTCAAAGAACTCTAACAGATTTGTCAGGCAAGATTTCCCTTTACTGAAGACTGATGTAAGTACCCATTATGTTCATCTGCCATTTCTTTGTCTCTCATTAGTACCTCACCAGCATCATTTTCCAGTGGTCCAAGATCAACTCTCACCTCCCTTTTACTCTTTATATAGCAAAGAAAAACTTTTAGTATCCTGCTTTATATTATTGATCAATTTGCCCTCATATTTAATATTTTTTCCTTCATATAGCTTCTTTAATTGCCTTTTGTTATATTTTAAAAGCTTCCCAATTATCCAACTTCCCACACACTTTTGCTACATTATATGCCCTTCCCTTGGCTTTTATGCAGTCCTTAACTTTCCTTGTCAGCCACGGTTGCCTACCCCTGCCATTTGAGAATTTTGTCTGTGGGACATATCTATCCTATTCCTTGTGAACTATTCCCAAAACTTCAGCCATCTCCGCTCTGTTGTCATCTCTGCCAGTATCTTCCTCTCTCATGCCTCTGTAATTCCCTTTATTCCATTGTGACACTGGTACATGGGAGTTATGATCACTGCCCCCTAAGGGTTCTTTTACATTAAGCTCCCTAATAAGACCTGGGTTATTACACAACACCCGATCTGAGATATCCTTTCCCCAACTGGGCTCAAGCATAAGCTGCTGTAAAAAGCCATCTCACAGGCATCCAACAAATTCCTTCTCTTGCAATCCCACACCAACCTGATTTTCCCAATCTCCTTCCATATTGAAGTCCCCCATTACAAATGTGTCGTTACCCTTGTTACATGCTTTTTCCAGCTCCTTTTGCAAACTCACCCACATATAGACTACTATCTGGAGGCCTATATATGATTCCCATAATGGTCTTTTAACCCTTGCAGTTTCTTAACTCCACCCACAAATTTTTGACATTCTCTGACCCTGTGTCACCTGTTACTCAAGATGTAATTCCATCTCTTACCAACAGAGCCACACCACCACATATGCCTTCCTGCCTGTCCTTTCTACACAAGTATATCCTTTGATGTTGGGCTCCTAACTATGGCTTTCTTTCAGCCACGACTCAGTGATGCCCACAACGTCATTCCATCCAATCTGTAACTGTGCCACGAGTTCATCCACCTTATTCTGAATGCTATGTGCATTTAAATACAGCACCTTCAGTCCTGCATTCTTCACCCTTTTGAATTTTGCCTCTGTGGTACAGCTTAACTCTTTGCTCTGTCTGCATTTGTACCCAATCACTGGCTTGTTCTTCCGTACATTAATGTTACACCCATCATCTGCTTGTAAACCTGCTGGCTCACCCTCGGCTCTGTCATCCTGGTTCCCATTCCCATTCCCCTGCCGTATTAGTTTAAACCACTCCCAACAGCTCCAGTAAATCTGCCCGCAAGAGGGGAACGACTGGTATCTGGCTAAGAAGAGCAGAGAGCTGAAGAGGACTGCAGTGTTGATAGGAGATCCCATTGTCTGAGGAACAGAGATGAGGTTCTGTGGCACGATAGAGACACCCGGATGGTATTTGCTTCCAAGATGCCATGGTCTGGAATGTCTTGGATCAGGTCCATGAGCAGCCAGGAGTCTTGGTACATATTGGCGACTTTGACCCAGGTAGGAGGTCCTGAAGAGGGATTTTAGGGAGCTAGGTAGAAAGCTGATAAACTCCAGGGTAGTAATCTCTGGGTTGCTGCCTTTGCCATAACCACTGAGAGTAAGAACAGGATGATCTGGCAGGTGAATGCAAGGCTGAGGAACTGCTGCAGGGGCAGGGTTTCAGATCTCTTCTGGTTCAACCTGAACCCAAGGGGAACTGATACCCTTGCAGGCAGGCTTGCTAGAGATGTTTAGAAGGGTTTAAATTAATTTAGTGGGGGGATGGGAACCTAAGTGATAGGGCTGAGGTTGGGGTAGGAGGTTTACAACAAAGGCCATGTGTAAGACCATAAGATACAGGTGCAGAATTAGGCCATTTAGCCCATCGAATCTGCTCCGCCATTGCATCATGGCTGATCTAAATTTTCCTCTCAGCCCCAGTCCCCTGCCTTCTCCCCGTATCCCTTCATGCCCTGACCGCTCAAGAATCTATCAACCTTTATCTCAAATATACATAAAGACTTGGCTTCCACAGCTGCCTGTCACAAAGAATTCCACAGATTCACCACTCCCTGGCTAAAGAAATTCCTCCTCAATTCAAAATGGTTGCCCCTCTATTCTGAGGCTGTGTCCTCTGGTCTTAACTCCCCCACCATAGAAACATCCTCTCCACATCCACTCTATCAAGGCCTTTCACCATTCGATAGGTTTCAATGAGGTCATGCCTCACTTCTTCTGAACTCTAGTGACTACAGGCCCAGAGCCATCGAACACCAACATCATACTGATTCATCTCTAATCGTGCCACAAGTTCATCCACCTTATTCCGAATACTAAGCGTATTTAAATACAGCACCTTCAGTCCTATATGCTTCGCCCTTTATTCCCACTCTTTGCCTCCTGCCAATCCATGCTAAAATCTTTCCTGTAATACAACGGGTTCATGTCTGGCAGCTTGTCGAATGCCTTCCAAGTACAAGTACACTACATTTCCTTTGCCTGACCTGCTTGTTGTTTCTTAAAGAATTCCAACAGATTTGTCAGGCAAGATTATCCCTTGAGGAAGCCATGCTGACTACAGACTAATTTATCATGTGCCATCAATTACCCAAAACTTAACAATTGACTCCAACATCTTCCCAGCCACTGAGGTCAGACTAACTGCCTATAATTTCCTTTCTGCTGCCTCTCTCTCTTCTTGATTAGTGTGGTGACATTTGCAATTTTCCAGTCTTCTGGAACCATTCCAGAATCTAGTGATTCTTGAAAAATCATTAGTAATGCCTCCACAATCACTTCAGCCACCTCTTTCAGAACCCTGGAGTGAGAATGCTAGGCTGATGATAGGGTAAAATTGCAGAATGTGTTGCAATGTAAAAAGCCGGGTAAAATTGGAAAGGATGAAGGTGTTATATTTGAATGCACGCCGTATATGGAGTAAAGTAGATGGACTTGTAGCTCAGTTACTGATTGGTATGTATGTCATTGGGCGCATCACTGAATCATGGTTGAAAGAATATCCAAGGATTCACATTACCCTCCAAGAAGACCACAGCCTTTTTGCTGGGCTTGGAAGCTTGTGTGTCTCAGTGACCCGGAGAGCTATGCTGGCTGGAGTCAGGGCTTTGTGCTTTGGCTCTTGGTAGGGTCACCCATGCCGAACCAGTCAAAGGGTAGACGCCAGACTAAGAGTGGTCCACTGGTCCTCCGGATTCGAGGTTTCGGTTCAGGGCTAACAATCCGACTGGTCAAAAAAGAATTGCAATGGAAACAGCAATGAAGAGTTCTTCTGTACAGAGAGAGATGGAGGACTGGCATTGCTTCCCTAAACACCAGCGGTGTAATGGGCAGTAAGTAATAAATGGTTGAGTTCAAGAGGGATCAGTTATTCTGGATTGGGTGTTGTGCAATGAACTGGAATTGATTAGAGAGCTTAACCATATAACAATTACAGCACGGAAACAGGCCATCTCGGCCCTTCTAGTCCGTGCTGAACGCTTACTCTCACCTAGTCCCACTGGCCCACACTCAGCCCATAACCCTCCATTCCTTTCCTGTCCATATACCTATCCAATTTTACTTTAAATGACAATACCGAACCTGCCTCTACCACTTCTACTGGAAGCTCATTCCACATAGCTACCACTCTCTGAGTAAAGAAATTCCCCCTCGTGTTACCCAACCTTACCTTACCTTGATGAAGGAAGAGCAGTAGAAGTAGAGTATATGGATTTCAGCAAGGTATTTGACAAGGTACCCCATGCAAGGCTTATTGAGAAAGTAAGGAGCCATGGGATCCAAGGGGACATTGCTTTGTGGATCCAGAACTGGCTTGTTCACAGAAGGCAAAGAGTGGTTGTAGACAGGTTATATTCTGCATAGAGGTCGGTCGCCAGTGGAGTGCCTCAGGGATCTGTTCTGGGACCCTTACTCTTCATGACCTTTGTAAATGACCTGGATGAGGAAGTGGATGGATGGGTAAGTTTGCTGATGACACAAAGGTTGGGGGTGTTGTGGATATTGTGGAGGGCTGTCAGAGGTTACAGTGGGACATTGATAGGATGCAAAACTGAGCTGAGAAGTGGCAGATGGGAGTTCAACCCAGATAAGTGTCAGGTGGTTCATTTTGGTAGGTCAAATATGATGGCAGAATATAGTATTAACGGTAAGACTCTTGGCAGTGTGGAGGATCAGAGGGATCTTGGGGTCCGAGTCCATAGGATGCTCAAAGCAGCTGCACAAGTTAATGCTGTTGTTTTGAAGGCATACGGTGTATTGGCCTTCAATAATCGTGGAATTGAATTTAGGAGCTGAGAGGTAATGTTGCAGCTATATAGGACCCTGGTCAGACCCCATTTGGAGTACTGTGCTCAGTTCTGTTTGCCTCACTACAGGAAGGATGTGGAAGCCATAGAAAGGGTGCAGAGGAGATTTACAAGGACGTTGCCTGGATTGGGGAGCATGCCTTATGAGAATAGGTTGAGTGAACTCGGCCTTTTCATCTTGGAGCAAAGGAGAATGAGAGGTTACCTGATAGAGGTGTACAAGATGATGAGAGGCATTGATCGTGTGGATAGTCAGAGGCTTTTTCCCCAGGGCTGAAATGGTTGCCACAAGAGGACAAAGGTTTAAAGTGCTGGGGAGTAGGTACAGAGGATATGTCAGGGGTAAGTTTTTTACTCAGAGAGTGGTGAGTACGTGGAATGGGCTGCCGGCAACGGTGGTGGAGGCGGATACAATAGGGTCTTTGAAGAGAGTTTTGGATACGTACATGGAGCTTAGAAAAATAGAGGGCTATGGGTAAGCCTAGTAATTTCTAAGGTAGGGACATGTGGGCTGAAGGGCCTGTATTGTGCTGTAGGTTTTCTATGTTTCTATGAACCCTTATGAGATGGTGATCATAATATGATAGAATTCACCCTGCCATTTGAGAGCGAGAAGCTAAAGTCAGATGCATTAGTGTTACAGTGGAGTATTTACAGAGGCATGAAAGAGAAGCTGGCCAAAAGAGAAGACACTAGCACGGATAATGACAGGGCAGCAATGGCTGGAATTTCTGGGCCAAATCAAAAGGCACAGGATAGATACATCCCAAAGAAGAAGTATTCTAAAGGCAGGGTGACACAATAGTGGCAGACCAGACAAGTCAAAGCCAACATAAAAGCAAAAGAGAGGGCATTGAACACATCTACATGAAATGTTACCAAAGAAAAACAGCATTCATCATCATAGATCCTCAGCACCCAGGCCATGATACCATCTTTTCTCAGTGCCTCACACCACCAAGTTTGAACAATACGCCACAACCATCAGGATCTTGAACAGAAGGGGTTAACTCCACTCATTCTGCTTCTGGTGTTCCCACAACCGATAGTCTCACCTTAAGGACTCTTTATCTTGTTATTTCATGCTCATCACTTATTGCTATTTACAGTCGGCCCTCCTTATCCGCGAATTCATCGAATACATCGGTAGCTGAGCGAAGGGCGCTGAGTAGGCTACGGTCAATTATGGATAACTCTGAACATCCTCTACATAGCACCATCCAGAGACAGAGAAGCAGTTTCAGTGACAGGTTACTATCGATGCAATGCTCCTCAGACAGGATGAAGAGGTCAATACTCCCCAATGCCATTAGGCTTTACAATTCAACCGCCAGGACTTAAGAACTTTTTAAAAGCTATTATTAATGCTTTTGGAGAGAGTGATTTAGATGCATATCATATTCTTTACTGAGTTAAGTATTGTATATAATTAGTTTTGCTACAACAAGTGTATGGGACATTGGAAAAAAGTTGAATTTCCCCATGGGGATGAATAAAGTATCTATCTATCTATCTATCTATCTAATTCCGCATGCACGAATTCAACCAACTGCGAAAACACGGAAGTGCTCTTCCAGCACTTGCTGTTCGAGCATGTACAGACTTTTTTTCTTGTCATTATTCCCTAAACAATGCAGTATAACAACCATTTTACATAGCATTTACATTGTATTAGGTATTATAACTAATCTAGAGATGAATTAAAGTATACGGGAGGATGTGCATGCGTTATTGTGGATAGGGATTGAAAAAAATCATAAGTTCTTATTGCTCCTGTTTACAGTTACTGTTCTATAGAATTGCTAAGTATGTCCACAGAAAAAGAACCTCAGGGTTGTAGGTGGTGACATGTATGTACTCTGATAATAAATTTTACTTTGAACTTTTTATAATAGAGTAAAAATTAGTGGAAAGTGAGACCGGAAAGCTTTTAAAAACCAACAGATGGCAAATAAAAAAAGTCATAAAGAAGGGAATTTTTAATATGACAGTAAGCTAACCAATAATATTAAAGAGGATACCAAAAGATTTTTTTCAGATCCATTAACGTGTAAAAGAGAGGTGGGAGTTGATATCAGACTACAGGAAAACGATGCTGGAGAGGTAATAATGGGGACAAGGGAATGGCGGACATACTGAATAAACATTTTGCATCAGTCTTCACTGTGGAAGATACTAGCAGTATGCCAGAAGTTCAATAGTGTCAGGGGGCAGAAGTGTTTGAAGTTGCTATTGCTAGGGAGAAGATTTTTGGGAAACTGAAAGGTCTGAAGGTAATTAAGTCATCCGGACCAGATGGTCTGCGCCCCAGGATTCTCGGAGAAGTGTCTGTAGAGATTGTGGAGGGATTAGTAATGATCTTTCAAGAATCAATAGATTCTGGCATGGTTCTGAAAGACTGGAAAATTGACAATGTCTCTCCACTCTTCAAGAAAGGAGAGAGGCAGAAGAAATTATCAGCCAGTTATTCTGAACTCAGTGGCTGAGAACATGTTGGAGTCGATTGTTAAGGATGTGGTTTTGAGGCACATGATAAAAGAGGCGATAGCATGGTTTTCTGAAGGAAAAATCTTGCCTGACAAATGGGTCGGAATCCTTTTGAAGAAATAACAAGCAGGATAGACAAAGGAGAATCGGTATGATGTTGTGTAGACCTTCGACAAGGTGCCACACGTGAGCTGTTTAACAAGCTACGAGCCCATGGTATTACAGGAAAGATTCTAGCAGTGGCTGATTGTCAGGTGTGGGAATAAAGCGAGGTTTTTCTGGTCAGCTGCTATCGGTGTTCCACAGGGGTCTGAGTTGGGATCGATACTTTTTACATTATAGCTCAATGATTTGAATGATAGAATTGATGGCTTTGTGGACAACACAAAGGTAGGTGGAGGGGGAGGCAGTTTTGAGGAAGTTAAACAGATGAAGGGAATGGGCAAAGAAATGGCAGATGGGATACAGTGTCGGGAAGTGTATAGTCTATATATTTCTTTTGTTGGAAGAAATAAACGTGTAGACTATCTTCTAAATGGAGAGAAAATTCAAAAATCTGAGGCGCAAACAGACTTGGGAGTCCTTGCGCAGGATTCCCTAAAGGCTAATTGACAGATTGTGCTTCTGGTGAAGAAGGCAAATGCAATGTTAACATTCATTTCTAGTGGACTAGAATATAAACGCAAGGATGTAATGTTGAGGCTTTATAAAGCACTGGTGAAGACTCGTGTGGAGTACTGCGTGCAGTTTTGGACCTCTAATCTAAGATATGCAGACCTCAGAGAGGGTTCAAAGGAGGTTCACAAAAATGATTCCAGGATCGCACAGCTTGTCATATGAAGAACATTTAATGGCTCTGGGCCTGTACTCACTGGAATTCAGAACAATGAGGGGTGACCTCATTGAAAACTATTTAATGTTGAAAGGGTGGATAGAAACACAGAAAACCTCTAGCACAATACAGGTCCTTCAGCCCAAAAATTTGTGCTGAATATGTCCCTACCTAGGCTACAAGTCATCCCTACAATCGCCAAGATCTTTCTCCATAGTGAACACTGAAGCAAAGTATTCATTAAGTACCGCACCTTTGCTATCTCCTCCGGTCCCATACACACTCTTCCACTGTCACACTTGATTTATGCTATTCTCTCATGTCTTATCCTCTTGCTCTTCACATACTTGTAGAATGCCTTGGGGTTTTCCTTAATCCTGTCCACCAAGGCCTTCTCATGGCCCCTTCTGGCTCTCCTAATTTCATTCTTAAACTCCTTCCTGCTAGCCTTATAATCTTCTAGATCTCTATCATTACCGAGTGTTTGAACCTTTCGTAAGCTCTCCCCTTCTTCTTCACTAGATTTACAACAGCCTTTGTACACCATGAATCTTGTACCCTACCATTCTTTCCATGGCTCTCCTCATTTCATTCTTAAGCTCCTTCCTGCTAGCCTTCTAATCCTCTAGATCTCTATCACCTAGTTTTTTGAACCTTTCATAGGCTTTTCTTTTCTTCTTGACTAGATTTACAACAGTCTTTGTACACCACGGTTCCTGTACCCTACCATCCTTTCCCTGTCTCATTGGAACAGTTCTGTCCAGAACTCCACGCAAATATCCCCTGAACATTTGCCACATTTCTGCCGTACATTTCCCTGTCTATCCATGGCCTCTACTGTCAAGATGAAGCCACACTCAGGTTGGAGGAACAACACCTTTTATTCCATCTGGGTAGCCTCCAACTTGATGACATGGACATTGATTTCTCTAACTTCTGTTAATGCCCCTCCTCCCCTTCTTACCCCATTCCTTATTTATTTATTTATTTATTTATTTCCCCCCTTTTTTGTCTTTTCTCCCTCTGTCCCTCTCACAATCACTCCTTGCCTGCTCACCATCTCCCTCTGGTGCGCCCCTCCCTTCTCCAGCTGTGTATCCCTTTTGCCAATCAGTTTTCCAGCTCTTAGCTTCATCCTTCCCCCTCCCAAATCTCTTCTTTCAGTTAGTCCTGACGAAAGGTCTCGGCCTGAAACGTAGACTATACTTTTTCCTATCGATGCTGCCTGGCCTGCTGTGTTCCACCAGCATTTTGTGTGTGTTGCTTCTGCAGATTTCCTCGCGTTTGCATTTCCCTGAGAACATATGTTTCCAATTTATGCTTCCAAGTTCCTGCCTGACAGCCTCATATTTCCCCTTACTCGCTTTTCTAACTTGTCTGTTCCTATCCCTCTCCAATGATATGGTAAAAGAGATAGAATTGTGATCGCTATCTCCAAATTGCTCTCCCACTGAGAGACCTGACACCTGACTAGGTTCATTTCCCAATACCAGATCACGTACAGCCTCTCCTCCTGTAGGCTTATCTACATATTGTGTCAGGAAACCTTCCAGAACACATATGGTGGGGTGGATCTGTTAGTTCACTGGGTGAGGTCTGTTGGTTCAGTGCATGTGTATAGGTTATATTCGTTCAGTGGATATGGGTGTGGGTGGGATTCGTTATATCATTGGGAATCTCTATTGGATGTGGGGTGTGTGTGTGGATATAAATAGCTGTGGGTGGGATTTGTTATATCATTGGGAATCTATTGGATCTGGGGTGTGTGGATATGGGTGTGGGTGGGATTTGTTATATCATTGGGAATCTCTATTGGATCTGGGGTGTGTGTGTGGATATAAATAGCTGTGGGTGGGATTCGTTATATCATTGGGAATCTCTATTGGATCTGGGGTGTGTGTGGATATAAATAGCTGTGGGTGGGATTTGTTATATCATTGGGAATCTATTGGATCTGGGGTGTGTGGATATGGGTGTGGGTGGGATTTGTTATATCATTGGGAATCTCTATTGGATCTGGGGTGTGTGTGTGGATATAAATAGCTGTGGGTGGGATTTGTTATATCATTGGGAATCTCTACTGGATCTGGGGTGTGTGTGGATATAAATAGCTGTGGGTGGGATTTGTTATATCATTGGGAATCTATTGGATCTGGGGTATGTGTGGATATAAATAGCTGTGGGTGGGATTTGTTATATCATTGGGAATCTCTATTGGATCTGGGGTGTGTGTGTATATAAATAGCTGTGGGTGGGATTTGTTATATCATTGGGAATCTATTGGATCTGGGGTGTGTGTGTGGATATAAATAGCTGTGGGTGGGATTTGTTATATCATTGGGAATCTCTATTGGATCTGGGGTGTGTGTGGATATAAATAGCTGTGGGTGGGATTTGTTATATCATTGGGAATCTCTATTGGATCTGGGGTGTGTGGATATGGGTGTGGGTGGGATTTGTTATATCATTGGGAATCTCTATTGGATCTGGGGTGTGTGTATATATAAATAGCTGTGGGTGGGATTTGTTATATCATTGGGAATCTCTATTGGATCTGGGGTGTGCGTGGATATAAATACCTGTGGGTGGGATTTGTTATATCATTGGGAATCTCTATTGGATCTGGGGTGTGTGTGTATATAAATAGCTGTGGGTGGGATTTGTTATATCATTGGGAATCTCTATTGGATCTGGGGTGTGCGTGGATATAAATACCTGTGGGTGGGATTTGTTATATCATTGGGAATCTCTATTGGATCTGGGGTGTGTGTGTATATAAATAGCTGTGGGTGGGATTTGTTATATCATTGGGAATCTCTATTGGATCTGGGGTGTGCGTGGATATAAATACCTGTGGGTGGGATTTGTTATATCATTGGGAATCTATTGGATCTGGGGTGTGTGTGTGGATATAAATAGCTGTGGGTGGGATTCGTTATATCATTGGGAATCTATTGGATCTGGGGTGTGTGCGTGGATATAAATAGCTGTGGGTGGGATTCGTTATATCATTGGGAATCTATTGGATCTGGGGTGTGAGGATATGGGTGTGGGTGGGATTTGTTATATCATTGGGAATCTAATGGATCTGGGGTGTGTGTGGATATAAATAGCTGTGGGTGGGATTTGTTATATCATTGGGAATCTATTGGATCTGGGGTGTGTGTGTGGATATAAATAGCTGTGGGTGGGATTTGTTATATCATTGGGAATCTCTATTGGATCTGGGGTGTGTGTGGATATAAATAGCTGTGGGTGGGATTTGTTATATCATTGGGAATCTATTGGATCTGGGGTGTGTGTGGATATAAATAGCTGTGGGTGGGATTTGTTATATCATTGGGAATCTCTATTGGATCTGGGGTGTGTGTGTATATAAATAGCTGTGGGTGGGATTCGTTATATCATTGGGAATCTATTGGATCTGGGGTGTGAGGATATGGGTGTGGGTGGGATTTGTTATATCATTGGGAATCTAATGGATCTGGGGTGTGTGTGGATATAAATAGCTGTGGGTGGGATTTGTTATATCATTGGGAATCTATTGGATCTGGGGTGTGTGTGTGGATATAAATAGCTGTGGGTGGGATTTGTTATATCATTGGGAATCTATTGGATCTGGGGTGTGTGGATATGGCTGTGGGTGGGATTTGTTATATCATTGGGAATCTATTGGATCTGGGGTGTGCGTGTATATAAATAGCTGTGGGTGGGATTTGTTATATCATTGGGAATCTCTATTGGATCTGGGGTGTGTGGATATGGGTGTGGGTGGGATTTGTTATATCATTGGGAATCTCTATTGGATCTGGGGTGTGTGGATATAAATAGCTGTGGGTGGGATTTGTTATATCATTGGGAATCTCTATTGGATCTGGGGTGTGCGTGGATATAAATAGCTGTGGGTGGGATTTGTTATATCATTGGGAATCTCTATTGGATCTGGGGTATGTGTGGATATAAATAGCTGTGGGTGGGATTTGTTATATCATTGGGAATCTCTATTGGATCTGGGGTGTGTGTGTGGATATAAATAGCTGTGGGTGGGATTTGTTATATCATTGGGAATCTCTATTGGATCTGGGGTGTGTGTGGATATAAATAGCTGTGGGTGGGATTCGTTATATCATTGGGAATCTCTATTGGATCTGGGGTGTGCGTGGATATAAATAGCTGTGGGTGGGATTTGTTATATCATTGGGAATCTCTATTGGATCTGGGGTGTGCGTGGATATAAATAGCTGTGGGTGGGATTTGTTATATCATTGGGAATCTATTGGATCTGGGGTGTGTGGATATGGGTGTGGGTGGGATTTGTTATATCATTGGGAATCTCTATTGGATCTGGGGTGTGTGTGTATATAAATAGCTGTGGGTGGGATTTGTTATATCATTGGGAATCTCTATTGGATCTGGGGTGTGCGTGGATATAAATAGCTGTGGGTGGGATTTGTTATATCATTGGGAATCTCTATTGGATCTGGGGTGTGTGTGGATATAAATAGCTGTGGGTGGGATTTGTTATATCATTGGGAATCTCTATTGGATCTGGGGTGTGTGTGTATATAAATAGCTGTGGGTGGGATTCGTTATATCATTGGGAATCTCTATTGGATCTGGGGTGTGTGTGTATATAAATAGCTGTGGGTGGGATTTGTTATATCATTGGGAATCTATTGGATCTGGGGTGTGCGTGGATATAAATAGCTGTGGGTGGGATTTGTTATATCATTGGGAATCTATTGGATCTGGGGTGTGTGGATATGGGTGTGGGTGGGATTTGTTATATCATTGGGAATCTATTGGATCTGGGGTGTGCGTGGATATAAATAGCTGTGGGTGGGATTTGTTATATCATTGGGAATCTATTGGATCTGGGGTGTGTGGATATGGGTGTGGGTGGGATTTGTTATATCTTTGGGAATCTATTGGATCTGGGGTGTGCGTGTATATAAATAGCTGTGGGTGGGATTTGTTATATCATTGGGAATCTCTATTGGATCTGGGGTGTGTGGATATGGGTGTGGGTGGGATTTGTTATATCATTGGGAATCTATTGGATCTGGGGTGTGTGGATATAAATAGCTTTGGGTGGGATTTGTTATATCATTGGGAATCTATTGGATCTGGGGTGTGCGTGGATATAAATAGCTGTGGGTGGGATTTGTTATATCATTGGGAATCTCAATTGGATCTGGGGTGTGTGGGTGGGATTTGTTATATCATTGGGAATCTCTATTGGATCTGGGGTGTGTGTGTGTGGATATGGGTGTGGGTGGGATTTGTTATATCATTGGGAATCTCTATTGGATCTGGGGTGTGTGTGTATATAAATAGCTGTGGGTGGGATTTGTTATATCATTGGGAATCTATTGGATCTGGGGTGTGTGTGTGGATATAAATAGCTGTGGGTGGGATTTGTTATATCATTGGGAATCTCTATTGGATCTGGGGCGTCCATCTCCAGCCCTCCCAGAAACTCTGCAGTCCGTGCGTTCAATGAAGTGTCTGGCAGCTCGGAGACCCAGCCGCTACCTGCAGATCACACACCGGGGGCGGCAGCCGGACTCAGCTTCCTCCCCTATCCCACAGAACCCTGCCTTGTCCCCCAGCGTCCTCTCCCCCGCCTCCCTTCCCAGTGGCCCAAATCCCACCCCACTTCCTCCCCAGTCCCGCGTCATCCTCTTCTCCCCCCCCCCCCCCCCAACACATCTTTCCACATCCAGAAAACTCGTTGACGGGGCTTCTGGGGGTCCGAATTCTATTGCTCCACCCCGTCCCCGCCTCTCGCGGACGAAATCACCCCAGACGCACGACGCTTTATCCTGCAACCCGGGGGGCGGGGGCAAACAACACCCCTCGCCCCTTACCACGGAGCCTTTTCAGTACGATTTCCTTCGTTCTCCCAGGGAATCCACTCCCTTTCTGTTCTTTCTGTCCATGTTCGGCAAATACCGTCTGGGAAACTCCAGCTGCACTTGCTCTGCAGTGATTCGGCCCGTCCTCAGGGAGAGGCACTGGACCTGTGCACAATGCCCAGGAGGCGGTCTCCACAGTGTTCTTGTACCGTCGGTGTTAACCCTCTCCGTCAGCTGCCTCCAAATCTTGTAATGTTGCACTAAGAATAGATTGGGGTTGTACCTTAAAATCATAAGATTTAAGAGCAGAATTAGGCCATTCTGCCTATCGTGTCTGCTCACCATTCCATTATGACTCAAGCCTATTCCCCTACCTTCTCCCCGCAAATTGGACACACTGACTATTAAGAACCTATCACCCTATGCTTTTACTATACCCAATGAAGTGTCCTCTGGTGTTTCTCTGGATTAGATCCCAGCCTGAAACCCACTCCTGGGGATCTGTTATTCTATAATAAACCTCGAACTCCTGGATTAGATCCCAGCCTGAAACCCACTCCTGGGGATCTGTTATTCTATAATAAACCTCGAACTCCTGGATTAGATCCCAGCCTGAAACCCACTCCTGGGGATCTGTTATTCCATAATAAACCTCGAACTCCTGGATTAGATCCCAGCCTGAAACCCACTCCTGGGGATCTGTTATTCCATAATAAACCTCGAACTCCTGGATTAGATCCCAGCCTGAAACCCACTCCTGGGGATCTGTTATTCTATAATAAACCTCGAACTCCTGGATTAGATCCCAGCCTGAAACCCACTCCTGGGGATCTGTTATTCCATAATAAACCTCGAACTCCTGGATTAGATCCCAGCCTGAAACCCACTCCTGGGGATCTGTTATTCCATAATAAACCTCGAACTCCTGGATTAGATCCCAGCCTGTAACCCACTCCTGGGGATCCGTTATTCTATAATAAACCTCGAACTCCTGGATTAGATCCCAGCCTGTAACCCACTCCTGGGGATCTGTTAATCTAAATATAAACCTCTGCATTGGATCCCTGTTTACTCCCCTTTCCCGGAACAGAGGAAACTCCGTAGACTGGCTCTGGATGCCGGCAGTCAGGGGCACAGAAAGATGAGAGTCCGTTTAATGAGAGAGTGGGTGTTCGCCGCCCAGGACCCGCTGCCATGCGTGTGCAGGTGTCGGGCCAGGTTGGAGGCCTGATTGAAACCGCGGGCAACGGAACGGCCGCTCGCCGGTGCTGCTGCAGACTTGACAGCCGGTTAAAGCTGTCCAGTTAATTAACTGTCCGTCCGCCGCCATCTCCCCGGCTCCACCGGCGGACAGCTCCCACTCACCGCCGGCCGCAGGTCCAGATGGAGGCTCCGGCTTCCATACAACACCTGGTGTCGCATCGCGGCCCCCTGGAGATGGGGATGTGGGAGGAAGAGGTAGGGAAAAAGGAGGGGCCAAAGGGAAGGTGGAAGGGGGTGGGGTGCTGAGGGATTGGGGAGTGTGCAGTTGAGGTGGGGTTGGGAGTGTGTGGAGTTGAGTGAATTGGGGGAGTGAGGATGGATTGGAATGAGTATGGAGTTGAGGTTGGATTGGGGAGTGTAGAGTTGAGGATGGTTTGGAAGAATGGGTTGTGGGTGTGTGGAGTTGAGAATGATTGGGGGAGTGTAGAGAGGGATTGGATGGGGGTGTGTGGAGGGGAGGATCGATTGGGTGGGATGTGGAGGGGAGGAGATGAGGGGTAAGAGTTAGAGGTTTCACTTGTGGAAACCGACCTTGGTTTAACTGGAGTACCCTCCAATCCAGCTACCATATGATCGTTCCGCCCGAGCACTGTAGCCCCACCCCCAGTGCGCTGTTCACTCTGTAGTCCCTCCGCCACCGTTGCAGCCCCACCCCTACTGTTGTCCCAACCGACCCGAGGGGTAATTGCGAACCCTGGTCACGGGGAAAAAAAAACACCCGTGGTAGCCCCTCTCCCAGTATCCGGGTTGGATTAGCAAACTCTGACCACTGTAAATACCGGTACAGTATTCGCTCCCTGGCCAGGTGAAACCGATATCCGGGGCGGCGAGGTTTGTATCAATGGCCCTGCGTCCGCCTGGCCAAACCTCGGACAATGGCAGACGGCGCCGGCGCCGCCCCATCCAGCCAGAGGGCTGTCACAGCCCAATGCATGCTGGGTAATGTAGCCGCCATTGTTTCCTTGCCACTATGCCTTTGACTGGAAACACGACGTTGCAGGGTGGGTGTGGAGGAACGAGATGGGTAAAGGGAATGATCGGTGTTTTGTTATAATGAGGGAGTGAATGGGGGCGGAGAGAGAAGGTACCAGGATCCAGTGAGCTGGGTGGAGCCAAGGGTGCTGAGTCTTTTTAAGCCCGTGCTCAAATTGGTGATTATATTCTGAAATCTCTCATGCCATTTTGAGCAGAGATGAATGTTGATTACTGAATTTGCAGCAATGCGGCAACAGTGTAATGTAGCAGTTAATATACTGCTTTACAGAGCCAGTGATCACCGTCCTGCATTTAATTATACCTGTCTGCAAGAAGCTTGTCCGTTCTCTAAGACTGTGTGTGTTTCCTCCGGACGCTCCGGTTTCCAACCACATTCCAAAGATGTACACATTAGGTTTAGTAAATTGTGAGCCTACTATGTTGACGCTGTATGCATGGCAACATTTGTGGCCTGGCCCCTGCACAACCTCCTTGGTCATTGTCAGAAAACAATGCATAATCTTTGTTGTACATGCTTTGTTGTACATCTGAAAAATAATATTTTAATTATGGACTTATCCTTTTCCTTTTAAAGTTCTTAAAACATAGCAGAATTAGGCTATTTGGTTCATTGAGTCTGCTCTACCATTCTACCATGATAGATTTATTGTCCTTCTCAACCTTGCCCTGCCTTTCTGTAACCTTTGACACCTTTACTAATCTGGAACAGCAACTCAAAAAGACCAGAGGATTTGAACTCCACGACTGCCTGAAGTAATGAATTCCACAGATTCAACAACCTCAGTCTAGAGCAATTCCTCCTCTCTGTTCTAAAGGGACATCCTTCTATTCTGAGATTGTACCCTCTGGTCCTAGTCTCTCCCACTATTGGAATCAACCTCTCCACATCCACTCTAGGCCTTTCAATATTCACTGGGTTTCAAATGCGATTCCTCCCTCTTCCTTCTAAAGTCAAGCATATACAGGCCCAGAGAAGTCAAACAATCCTCATGTTAACCTTACATTTTTAGGATCATTCTCGTGAACCTGCTCTGGATCATCCTTTCTGAAGAGCCCAAAACTGCTCACAACACTCCAAGTGCAGACTGAAAAATGCCTTATAAAGCCTCAGCATTGCATCCTTATTTTTCATATTCTAGTTGTCTCGAAATACATGGCATGTGCCTTCCTCACCGCTGACTCAGAGGGAATCCTGCACAAGAACTCCTAAGTCACTTTGCACCTCTAATTTCTGAAAAAGGACCAAATTCAGAAATTAGTGCGTTTTATTTCCTTCTACCAAAGTGCATGACAGTAAACTTCCCAACACAGATGGAATACCATCCGCTACTTTTCCTATTCTCTTAATCTGTCTCAGCTATTCTGCAGACTCTGCTTCATCAAAACTACCCGTTCCTTATCTTAGTTTTGTGGGCATAAAGTTTGGAGGGTTACGATCCAGGTGGAGGTCATTAGTACTGGGCAGGATAAAAGTTGGCAGACTCGATGGGCTGAAGGGCCTGAGTACTAGCCTGTACTATTTAAACTGCTTGGGTGGTACCCCTCGTGCCTCTTTACACATTAGAAAAATAGCTGGTACTTCAATAGCATCTGTCGTTAAAGAGCCTCACCACCCTGGACATGCTCACTGCTAGTGCCAGGGAGAAGGTACCCGAAGACACACACTCAACATATTGCACTGTCGCAACAATAGAACAAATTTCATGGCCTATGTCAGTGATATTAAACCTCAATCTAATTCTGATTCCCATGATGTCCTACCCTTGTACACCGTCCCTGCCCCTCTCCATTCCCCACCATTCATGGTGTGTACAGAAGCCCCTCTGTCCATCAACATTCCCCTCCATTCATGAGGTGTCCTACCTTTGCACACAGAGGTCCCTCAACACTCCCCACCGTTTACAAGGTGCCTCCTATACCATGGAGAGCATTCTGACTGGTCGGAGGGACCACTGCACAGGATAGAGGCTTGCAGGCTCAGCCAGCTCCATCACGGTCATAACCCTCTCCTGCACTGAGGCAGCGGCATCCATCAGTGTGCAGAGCAGGGTGCTGCCTGGATTTGAGGGCACGAGCTATGAGGCTGGGTTGCTTTCTCTGGAGCAGCAGAGGCCAAAAGGGAAGATCTGATAGAGGTTTATGAGAGGCACAGATAGAGCAGACAGCCGGTATCTTTATCCACAGGGTGATGGCATGTATTTGCAGTGAAAGGGGAAAATGTTTGAAGGAGATGTGAGGGGCACAGTGAGTGGTGGGTGCCTGAGTGTGCTGGTGTGGTGACAGTAGACAGCTGTTTCAGAGGCTCCTAGACAGACACATGGATGTGCAGGAATGGAGATGGATCAAATACGGTTTAAACTTGTATCCTGTTTCAACAGACTCTGTGGGCCTGTGGCCTGTTCTACATTTCTGGCTCCCCATCTCATCTCCACCCCCACCCCTTCCACCATTCTCACCTGCTCTCCATCTTCCTTTCCATCAGATTCCACCTCCCATCCTCCATTCAGTGGTGCTAGAAACTTAGTGAACCCTGTAGAATTGTCTCTATTTCTGCATAAATATGATATAAAATGTGACCAGATCTTCACACAAGTCCTAAAACTAGATAAATAGAACCCAATTAAATAACTCAAAACATTATACTGGTTCATTGAGAAAAATGATCCAACATTAGATTCTTGGAAAAAGTATCTGAACCTTTGCCCTTGTACAGCAATAATTTCTACCAAACATTTCCAGTAACTGTAGATCAGTCCTGCACATCGGGTTGGAGAAATTTTAGGTAATAGCTTACAAAACGGCTTCACTCTGGGACGTTGGTGGGTTTCATTGCATAAACTGCTTGCTTCAGGCCCTTACACAACATTTCTGAGGGTTAAGGTTAGGATTTTGACTTGGCCGCTCCCAAACACAAATTTCCTTTTTAAACCATTCTGTTGTCTTTCGGATCAACTTCCATTAATCTTCAGGTGACGGGCCACTACCCTCCCGAAATTCTCCAGTAAAATCTCTGGATACTATTTTGAATTCATTGTTCACTGCAAGCTATCCAGGCTGTAAGGCAGCAACGCAACCCCAAATCACGATGCCCTTTCCACCATGCTTCACAGCTGGGATGAGATTTTGGTGTTAGTGTAGTGTCCTTTCCCCTCCAAACATAGCGATGTGCATCTCTGCAAAAAAGTTCAACTTTTGTCTTAACTGTCCACAGAACATTGTCCCAGAAGTGTTGTGGAACATCCAAGTGGTCTTTTGCAAACTTGAAATGTGCAGCAATGTGTGTTTTGGAGAGCAGTGGTTTCCTCTGCACTGTCCTTCTATGAACACCATCCTTGTTCAGGGTTTTTCTTATAGTGGAGACATGAACAGGGACTTCAGCAAGTTCTACAAATCTTTTGCTATTACCCTCGGGCTCTTTCGCACCTTTTTCACCATTGTACGTTGTGCTGCAGGCGAGATCTTTGCACGATGCTAGTTCTAAGGAGAGTAGCAACAGTACTGAGTTTCCTCCATTTCTCTTGCTGTGGATTGATGAACACTCAGGTCTTCAGTAATGCTTTTGTAGACTTTTCCATAGAACATTACAGCACAGAAACAGGTCTTTTGGCCCTTCTTGGCTGTGCCAACCATTTTTCTGCCTAGTCCCACTGACCTGCACCTGGGCCATATCCCTCCATACCCCTCTCATCCATGTACCTGTCCAAGTTTTTCTTAAATGTTAAAAGTCAGCCCACATTTACCACTTCATCTGGCAGCTCATTCCACACTCCCACCACTCTCTGTGTGAAGAAGCCCCCCCCCCATGTTCCCTTTAAACTTTTCCCCCTTCACCCTTAACCCATGACCTCTGGTTTTTCTTCTCCCCTGGCCTCAGTGGAAAAAGCCTGCTTGCATTCACTCTATCTATACCCATCATAATTTTATACACCTCTATCAAATCACCCCTCATTCTTCTACAATCCAGGGAATAAAGTCCTAACCTATTCAACCTTTCTCTGTAACTCAATTTCTCAAGTCCCAGCAACATCCTTGTAAACCTTCTCTGCATTCTTTCAACCTTATTAATATCTTTCCTGTAATTCGGTGACCAAAACTGCACAAAATACTCCAAATTCAGCCTCACCAATGTCTTATACAACCTCACCATAACATTCCAACTCTTATACTCAATACTTTGATTTATAAAGGCCAATGTACCAAAAGCTCTCTTTACAACCCTATCTACTTGTGACGCCACTTTTAGGGAATTATGTATCTGTATTCCCAGATCCCTCTGTTCTACTACACTCCTCAGTGTCCTACCATTTACCTTGTTTGTTCTACCTTGGTTTGTCCTTCCAAAGTGCAATACCTCACACTTGTCTGTATTAAACTCCATCTGCCATTTTTCAGCCCATCTTTGTATCATCAGCAAATTTGCTGATCCAATTTACCTCATTATCATCCAGATCATTGATATAGATGACAAATAACAATGGACCCAGCACTGATCCCTGTGGCACACCACTTGTCACAGTCCTCCACTCAGAGAAGCAATCCTCCACTACCAATTCCCTGACTTCTCCCATTGAGCCAATGTCTAATCCAATTTACGACCTCACCAGGTATACCTAGCGACTGAATCTTCCTAACTAACCTCCTATGCAGGACCTTGTCAAAGGCCTTACTGAAGTCCACGTAGACAACATCCACTGCCTTCCCTTCATCCACTTTCCTTGTAACCTCCTGGAAAAACTCTAATAGATTTGTTAGCCATGACCTATCACACACAAAGCCATGTTGACTCTCCCTAATAAAGTCCCTGTCTATCCAAATACTTGTAGATCCTATCTCTTAGTATTCCTTTCAATACTACCGATGTCAAACTTACTGGCCTATAATTTACCGGATTACTTTTGGAGCCTTTTTTAAACAACAGAACAACTTGAGCTATCCTCCAGTCCTCCAGCACCTCACCTGTGGATACTGCCAAGACCCCTGCAATCTCAACACTAGTCTCCTTCAAAGTCCCAGGGAATACCGTCAGGTCCTGGGGATTTGTCTACTCTGATTTGCTTCAAGATAGCAAGAACCTCCTCCTCTTCAATCTGTATAGGTTTCCATTTATTTCCATTGTCTCCATGCTAGTTTCCTTTGTAAATACAGACGCAAAAAACAGCTTCGTGTATCTCTACAATTCTTCTAGGTCCTCTGAAAGTTGTTTTGATAGAGGTATGGTGCACGCAAAACAGGTCTTTGAGAAGAACAGGCTCTGTCAGTAAGCTGACTTTGTGTGTCTTTTTTAATAGGGCAGGCCACCTCTACAACCCATACCTCCAATCTCATCTCATTGACTGGCACACCCGACTCCAAATAGCATTTGTAGAGATATTTCCCCCCCCACAGGTTCACGTACTTCTTCTGAACAAATACATGTAATATTGGATATAAGAGAAAATCTGCAAATGCTGAAAATCCAAATCCACACAAGATGCTGGAGGAACTCAGCAGGCCAGGCAGCATTTATGAAAAAGAGTACAGTCGACATTTCAGGCTGAATATGTAACATTGGATCATTTTTCTCAAATAAATGAACAAGTATAATGTTCTTTGAGTTTTTATTTAATTGGGTTCTCTATCTAGTTTTAGGACTTACATGAAGATCTATTCACAGTTTATGTCATACTTATGCCAAAACAGAGAAAATTCTACAGGGTTCTCAATCTTTCTAGCACCACTGTAGGTGAGGTGAGGGAGGGGAAGGGTGAAGGGAGAACAAAGGGGAGAAGGAAGGGGAGGGCAAAGGGAGGACGAAAGGAAGAAGGGGGAGCATGAAGGTGAGGGCTAGGGCAAAGGAACATAGTGTGCAAGCAGGAACTGTACAGTATGGGTTTGCAATGGACGTGTACAATCATTGTGTTTTATTTCTACACGGGTGGAGGGCGGTGGGGAGAGAGACATTGAACACACAGACGTAAGGGGTGTGGGGGAACGGAAGATCAGTGGCAGGGCTCCCACCGTCCATCTCAGGTGGATGTCTCCTGGAGTCCTGGGGAACAAGTCCCCATTGCCCACCTCGTCAGTCTCAATCATTGTCAGTCCCCTCCTTATCTCCTCAGTCAGAATCGTTGGCCCCACCGCCCATCTCATCTGACACCTGCTGGTTCTGAATCTGCTGCTGTTTCCGGTAGAGTTCGGCAACCTGTCGGGGAGGAGAGAGGGATGGGGGTGAGAGGGAGGAGAGGCGTCAGTGTGGGTGGAAAAGCATCGCGGAAAGATAAGGGGGAGAGGACGGTACGGGGGAGTAGGAGGGGTGGGGAAAGATGGTGAAGTATGTCAAGAAAAGGGGAGGGTAGGAATGTGGAAGAGAGAGAGAGAAGGGTGGGGATGGAAGGGAAATGACGGAGAGAAGGGTAGAGACGGAGTGAGAGGAGTTGGGAGTTACGGAGAAACGGGGAGTGACAGTGAAGTGGTGGGGACAGGGGGGAAGGGAGGAGGGGAGAGTGGGGGAGGGGAGAGTTGGAGACCAGGAGAGTCCACAGACACGTGAGAGAGGAGACAGTGTAATTTTGTGGAGAGGGAGGAGCACCAGAGAGAGAGATCTCAGCCCCAGCTCCGTATCTCCCACCCCTCACCTACCTGGCTGCTGGTGGTCGCCTCCTCTGATTTTTTGTCCTCCCTAATCCTCAGGAAGCGAGGAAATCGCAGTGAAATGCCTTTCTCCTCATCCACCTGTGGGAGAAAAGTACAACTCAAATTGGAGCAGTCCCACACCTTCACCACCAGTCCTGTCCCTCACCTACATGTGGGATGAGGACGGAACACAGGTTCGAGCAGTCCCACGGCTAATCCCAGCACGTGTTGATGCCTTCCTACCCAGGACCCTCTCCATCTCAGATTATGTTCATCACACCCTCCCTCCATTGCTGAGAATTCCTCCCTTACACTCTCTATCTTTCTCCCTCCCTCCTCGATGCTCTCTCCATCTCCTGGACAACCTCTATCACTTGCTCCCTCCTTCCCCTAGACTGTCTCCTTCCTTCTTTCTTACCCTCTCTACTCTTTCTATCCATCTCCCGTACTGCGAGACTCTCTCTTCCCTTCCCTACACTCTATTCCTCTCCCGCCCCTAATCTCTCTAGCCATTTCTCCCTCCCTCCTCCATCTCTCACTCCTTCCCTCCTCTAGACTATTCCTCTCCCTTCCTACTCTGGGTTCTCCTCCAGACACAACTCTGCACCAACAACACATGCGCTATATGACAGGGGTTGCTCACCATTTCAGACTTCAAAGGAAATACAGCAATGCAACCAAAATCACTGCCTCTCTCCTGGACGAGCTAAATCTTCTTAATGCTAATTTTGAAGTTGTTAACAGTGAATCCCTGCGAACAGCCGCCAACACAACCTGCACCGTGGTCATCTTAAAGGCTTAAGTTCATAGGCCAACAACCAGAAGACAGCGCGAGTACACGAACTGTGTGCGGCACAGATGGTTGGTGTGTTTACGGACATTTTTATTCTTTCCTCTCCCGGTGTGTAGTGCCTTCCTGCTTCAAAACATCCAACATTTTCACTGTACTAAGGTTGCATGTCTGAACACCTGGCATCCTGCTTTGAGAGGCTGGTCAAGGACTTCATCTGCAGCTTGCTGCCACCCACAATTCGCCAAACCTATCAACAGACGATGCCATAGTCACAGCACTACACACCATCTTCACTCACCTGGAGAAGAGGGATGCTGTTCTTAGATTACAGTTCAGCATTCAACACCGTAATTCTCCCCAGGGTCAGCAAGAAGCTCGAGACACCTCAGCCTGCACCCCACTTTGTGCAGCTGGATCCTGGACTTCCTGTCAGATCACCAGTAAGTGGCACGGATGGGCACCCTCACCTCGGCACCTGTACACAGGAGCCCTCTCCTCTACTCCCTACACACCCACGCCTGTGTTGCAATGCACAGCTCCAAACTGCTGATCAAATCTGCATTATTTCCAACAATAATGAAACAGCTTACGGAGTCAACGCCCTGACAACTGGTGCCAAGAAAACCTCACCTTCAATGTCCAAAATACAAACGAGCTGATCGTGGATTACAGGAGGAACGGGGACAGTCTAGCTAGTCCCTATTAACATCAATGGAAGTTCCTCGGTATACAAATTACCGAGGAACTCACCTGGACTGTACACACCTGGTGTACATGGACTGTGGTGAAAAAAGCACAACAGCGTCTCTTTCACCTCAGACGGCTGAAGAAGTCTGGCATGAGTCCCCTGATCCTCCGGTCTTTCTATGGGGACAAAATTGAGAGCACCCTGACTGGCTGTGTTATTGCCTGGTACAGGAATTGTACTACCCTCAGACAGCCCAGCGTGTGAACTCTCCTACATTCAGGACTCTTACATAAAAAGGGCTGGAGGATCATCAGGGACTGCAGCCAACCCGACCACAAACTGTTCCAGCTGCTTCCGTCTGGCAAACGGTGCCACAGCGTTAAGACACCGACCGGGACAGCTTCTTCCAGCAGACCATCAGAATTATCTGTACATATCGATCTGACTGTACATACATAGAAATACAGAAAACCTACAGCACAATACAGGCCCTACTGTGCCGAACAAGTACTTACTTTAGAAATTATCTACGGTTACCCATAGCCCTCTATTTTTCTAAGCTCCATGTACCTATCCAGGAGTCTCTGACTTGCACAATAATTATGTGTACAATCTCAGTGTTAGGGCAATATCCTCCCATACTTCCCTTTCTTATTGCTTGTACATTGCGACAGAGATACAAAATAAAGAGTTTTACTCCCTCATGTTGTGAGATGGATGTAAGAAATAAAAATTCTAATTCTAGACACTCTCTATCGCCCCCAGAAACTCTGTCCCTTCCTCCCCGAGAATCTATCCCTCTCCCCCACCATTGCACCTTGACTCTCTATCCTTCCCTGGACTATCACCCTCTCCCCTCCCTCCCCTAGACTCTCTCTATCCTTCTCTCACTGAAACCCTCTATCCATCTCTCACTCTATTTCCACTACACTCTCAATGCTTCTCTTCTGCCACCCCCCCCTCAGATTCTCTACCCCTCACTCCCTACCCCCACCGGAGTCTACATTCCTCTCCCCCTCCCCTGGACTCTCTCTGTCCCCTAGACACTCTCACTGTCTCTGCCTATCCCCCTCTCTCCATCCTCACCCCCACCCTCAATCACCCGATGTCTCACCATCCCCAGGGCTGCTCGGTAGACAGGAGAGATCGACAGATCCGCACACTTCACTTCCCACAACTGCACTGGATCAAACCAGTCATCGGGCTCCACGGATGCGTCCCATCGGTAATAGGGCCGTGGCGTTTCGATCACGTGGTCCTGAAGGAGAGGGGAAGAGGGCATGAGTGGATGGAAGGATGGCAAGGGAGCTCCAAACTGAGCACCAGATGAGACGGTCCACTGTGGGAGGGGCACATTTCCCCCCACCCCACATGAGGGTGGGAAGAGTCCCATACCTACCCTGAAAAACTTGGCGTGTTGTT